>NC_086371.1:28068831-28368831 GCF_036324505.1 Eleginops maclovinus
AAAATTTGCAAAGTATTTTATTTGCCACATGAAAGTATGCTTGCAATAGGCCTACTATTTATGTTAGCAAGCAAATAGTAATAAATCAAACTGGTTTAAATTAAAATCAATTCTGCTACATGTATTACTTTTTACATGAACTACTTTCTTGTCAGCCAGAAAAAAAAACATTTAAATAAAATATGCAAATTCATAACCATCACTGTTAGCAGTTTAAACGGTACAGACCTAGCTCATTTACTTTTAGCTTGCCAGGGTTAGCTAAAGAGCAGCGTGACACAACACACCTGTTCTTCTGAATTACGTTTCACTTTAAATTAAAAATGCATTCAATTCAAGATCTAATAAAAAAATAAAAACGTTGTAGGTTCTATTATTTAACATTACTAACTTAAATGTGTAGCTATACAAGGTTAGCTCACACTAGTTTGAAAGATAACAACCTCTTCTAAAAAAAAGACGTTTAAACTCAAAGAAATTTACATAGCCTACCTTTATCCGTGTTGTTTTTCCAGCTCCGTATTTCCATTCTTCTACCTTCGGGTCCAGTTCCAAAACGTGTTTAAATCAGCCATGGTTTCTTTTTTCAGTGCCACATTAAAAGATGGCTGGACTCAACAAGTAGTCAGTGCTGGCGTTACAGCAAGTATGCAAACATGCTAAAGCTTTCCATGCAGTGCAGCCTTGCAACAGTTACTCTCCATGTTTCTTTGGGTTTCTTTTGGGGAGTTTTCCCTTGTCGACTGCTAGGGTCTGTTAGAAATAATCAATATATTAGAGCGGAACTTTAAAAGATAATTCACTGTTTCTGGACGGATCATATTTGTCCATTTCCGGTAGTATTACAGGATGTTGTTTTTAGCCTCAGATAGCATAAAGCTAATATTGTTTTGTATATATGAGTAGAGGGAGAAGGACCAGTGGAGTTGCATACTAAACACACCGCCTCTACCTCTCACTCATTGATGCTGCAATGATACAGTTGCCTGTTTAATAACTGATAAACCTCCTAAGAATTGCATAATAGACTATCGTAGATGACAGCTCCAGGACTTCGCTAACAAGATGGCGACGGTGACGTCATAAGAGGACCCGCCCCCGACGACGTCAGCCTATAGAGGAGGCTCCAGCCCCCCGCTACCAACCAATGAGAGCACGACAGCGGGGCGCGTCTGATTTTGAAGTTGTTTATTGTATGGTCGGAAAGGGGTGGTTCTATAAAACATGTAAGGATTGTGAAATCGAGCTCTCTTTTGTTCCGGACCGCCAGACAGTAACTACTGATGAGCTCCGCTCAGTCAGTGGCCTGTGGACGCGTGTCCCGGGCTATTGAGCCACAGCTGTGAAGCTTTTGTAAGGCCTACTACTGCATCCTTTTATTAAACACTCCTTTTATAACTTTTAAGGGAGTTTTGCTTTCTTTATTTTAAACCGTCTCCTGGGCTTCAAATAAACGAACATTTCTTACAATTGGTGACCCCGGACGTGATTTGAAGTGCCAGGACGAGACGGGGATTTCGCGGAATCGGCATAAACTCCAGACACTCGGATTGGATCCCATTTAAAAAGGTGAGCAGTGCCTGTTTATTTCAAAATCTGCATAGTTTATATAGCATTTTGATATGCGAGTGTCTGGAGGTGAGTCGTTAATCATGAACTGGCTATTTAAAGTTAAGAACTGAATATATTGAAATTAACCGGGGTGCGGTCCTGGGTTTTCCAAAGCTTTTTGTTTGTTTGTTTTGTTTGTCTGTGTTTGTCCTTTTTACGCCGGAATTAGAAAGAGATTTAGGTAAAATTAATACGTAAATATCGATTAAAGTTCGGTAACGTAGTGCTAATTAAAATTGGCAGCGTAGATTCAGATTAAGGTTCTGGAGCGTATTTCGGCATTGATAGTATAATTTTGTGATAAAGTAAGTTTAAAAAAAGTCCTAATAGGTTAAGGCCTAATCGAGTGATTAGTGAGTGGGTCAGTAAATGTAATCTTTGCGACAGAATTACGTTGAGAATTGTGACGACATTCCAATAGTCTCTGATTAGCGTGTTGCGTTATTGAACAGTCATAGTTGGCAAATAGTGTTAATATTAAAAGGAAGACCTCTTTTGTCTGAGAGGCGTAGCTTGGGGTTAAATTCCCCGAGAGTAGGCTACTGTTTGTTGAAGGGAACAAATCAGGGTGAGAGCACAGGTTGGAGTCCTGACGTCATTACTGATTCTGGAACTTAACAAAGCATAGTTCATAGATTTAGAAAAGATTTGTTTTATGGTACCAACTACAACGAGAAGAGCTGAGGTTGAAGTCCCTTCTCTATCTGCGATTGTTTTGAAGAGTACTTAAATTGTTAGGGCATGGAGAATTTCTAAATTATTAGTGTAGGGTTAAGTGTTATGTGTAATCGTAATCAGAGAGGGTTTTTTTTAAAGAACCAAGCAGTGTTGGGCCTTTTTGAACTGTGCTGTTTTGCTTGAAACCATCTGGAAACGGGTTCTCTATTCCCCTCCCCCAAAGTCCTTTGTCTTTAATAGGCTAACCTAGTTAGCGTAGTCTGTTAGCATCAGCCATTAACAGAAAACTTCAGAGGAAGTAATGGTCAGAGAGGCTAAACCAGTCAGGAAGTAGCCAATAAAGACGGGGCAGAAAGAAAAAACAGCGCCCCTACTGGAGGAATTAATATATATCCAGTATTATTTCAGGAACAAAATAGCACCCTCTGGTGAGGGTATTGAATAGTGTACATTGAGGTCCAAATGGTAATGACAGAAATCTTGCAAGAGAACGCACAAACCATCCGGGCAACATGCGGTTATATGTGCCAACTACCAGCAACTCCCGCAGAGTTTTGCAAATAGATGTGTCTCTGTTATAATATAGTGATTTTATATTGTTTGGTGGATCCGGTATGTCTGGACCTATTGGTTAATCTCACAAGAGATGAAAGAACCAGAGAGGTAATGAGTATGAATAACAATAGAGCTAAGGCTGATGTTTATCTTCAATCCAACACCAGTTTTCCCATATGGGAGTTACAGTTTAGGACAGATACATTGAAATTAAGAATGATAAAAACAGAGAAAGCACAAATGGCAAGAACACAATTACACTTTAAAAGAGTGAATTCTCTACCAACAAGAAGCAGATGGTGGGGAGTTAGAGGTTAAAGGATGAAAGGTTACTAAGATCACAGAAGAGAGGTAACTCTCTGATAAGACTGAGAACAGAACAGGGGGGTGAAGCTGTGTTGAGCAATAACCATAAAGATAAAGCCTGTTTGAGTAAGAGAGGGGATTAAGACCATTAAGGGGGGTGTAGGCGACACCCAAATCTTCTTGTAAGACCAAATGCTGTTATCATCTAAATTAACTTTGATGTTTTTCTCACACAGAGAGGAGACTCAGGAGTCATCTGTCTGTAAGCAGTAGAGAAGAGAGGAGAAACATTTTACAGAACGGGAATTAATTATAAGAAAGTGCTGTTAAAAGAAGTTTAGCGATTATTAATATAGATAAAAGTGTTAACACTAGTAAATATGAAGATAAATACAGGAGTGAATCGTATGACTACACTTGAATCATTTACATCTTAGTGATCTGTGAATATGCTCTGCTGGGTTGTACAGGCTAAGTTAAAGGGATTTTAACTTTTTGAAAAAGCATTGGAATGTTTTTATAGTAGAAGAAAACAGAGGCCGTACAAATATAATGTGTGGGAATATGGTTTCTGGATGTGAATATTTGAATTATGGGAGAAAATATTTTCCTAAAGGAGTTAAGTCAAATGCATTTGAGAGATGTTATTATTAGACATTAACTTGTTATTACAGTAGATGGCATTTAATACACAAGACAGAACACATGCTTAGTTAAAAAAGTGAAAATTAAGTGGACTTATTTAACCAGTGTGTTGAGATTCATAGATTTAAAGAAAGCTGCCACCTGGACTGCAGCCTCTGCAATCTGGTGACAGACCCATGTCCTCCTGAAATAATGCGAAAGACCATCCCCCACGGAGATTTCCTGACTAATTCAATAAGAAAGGAAGGCAAAAGCAGGGCTTTGTCTGGAACTGCATCCGTCTGCTTCTCCACCCAGGTCAGCAACAAACATGCATCATGCTGATTGACAGAGATCTACTCATCACCAGTCCCTCTGATAAGAGCACAGAGGTCCAGAGCAACAAGGGTTGATTCAGAGCACAGATTCTGATGGACAATGAGACACATGAAAACGGGGTTCCGTCTCCCATGAAAGACATCAAGAGACGGTGATCGAGCAGACCCATGCTGAAATGAAAATCCGCACAAGGAGAGAAGCTTGATGTGGAATGCAGGTTCAAAAAGTCAAAGACTGTCAAAAACCAGATGCACAGGAAGGGGCGAAAAGGTCAATCTGCAGAATCTAAGGAGGTCGGGGTCATCAAGCCAGAGAGCAGAGGTGGCAGGAAGGGGATTTCGAATGGGTGAGTTTGTGTAAACACATTCACTCACATAAACACATAAGTGGAACACATTTAAAGAATTTGAATTGACTTTGTAAATTTAAGATCAAATATCGAATGTTTTATTACATAACATTTTATAGATTGGTAAATGATATTTGAAAAGGGGAAGTTTTTAAAGTAAAGGAGTAAATAAATTTGTAACATTATTATAGGGGGAAATTATAGAGATAAGCAAGATCCACTACACTTTTGGTAGAACCTGTTCAGGAGTCAGGAGAACAGAGTAGGAACATTTAATCATGTTAACCTATTAATATTTCAGAGCCTATATCGAGGTGTGACTTTGGTAAAATTAAATTGTGGGAGTTTTGATCTACAGAAGGAGAGAGATTTAGTACACACTTGATCTCAGATATGATACTTAAATGAAACAAACTTGTTATAGTGATAACTCCAACATTAGATACCAGACCATGTCCAATATAATTAACCAAGTGAATGGAAACCATTATTAAAGTCATTCCTACTTTAAACATTCTTATGGATTAAAGGTGTAATTGTACCATGTCAAAGCTCTCATAGTTCCACACATTACTTTCCTGATTAAAGACTTGAAATATTTTTCAAGAAGACTAGAATTGATCATAAATAATGGAGTATATTAAGAGAATCGAGCGGAGTCATACAGATCCTAATAATGTTTTGATTTAAGATAGTGGGTATGTGAAGAGTATTGGAAATAAGATCTATTAGAGATTTTTGTATGAATTCGGTGGTGATAAAGATCCAGTAGTTTAAAAAAGGAAGTGATGGCTTAACAATTACTTAACTTAACATGAGGGAAGCAGTTTTTGTTAATGTAATCTAAGTAAAGTATATTGAAGTAAGTTGTTGTTGTTCTTTAGAAGGTTTCACACAAGCTGCGACACTAGATGTGTGCAATATCTCAACAGTTTTGACATTATATATTGTGGTAATAAAGCTGTCGCTTTAGGAGGTCAAAAAAGCAGTGACCTACACATCTGGCATATGTTCATTTGACAGGTTAATGTGAGTAGATTGGAATGTGCATACGTCCGGGACGTCTCTACATAACCACGGCGCTGTCCTAATAGAATGATAAGACATATTTTAAAAACAGTACTAATTAAAAGGAAACTTATAAATGTTTTTGTAAATGAAGGGTATGACGGAATAATTAAAGACTCTGCAGAGCATGACGTGACCAGAAGACTGAGACCGAGTGACCTTTGACCGGGACTGACTGTTGTTTTACAACAGCACTGTTGATGACTGACTCTGGGTTGACCCTGACCAGACCCTACTGTGTGAGTGAGAATGAATGTTTGCATCTGATCAATGCAATTGCATGAGTTTAGAGAGGAACAGAGACTAACTGAGCATGTTCTGAACTAACACAAACTAAATCCAGAGATTTTGTTTCTTTCAGGACTGATGGATGGAGAGAGACACTCTTTAACGGGAGAGTTTGATGTTTGAACAATAATGATTTGAAGTGTCTGAATAATGATTGATGTGTTTTTGAATTTTTGCTTAACTGAAGTTCTTTTTCTCAACCGGGTTTTTGTTACACCTCTTTGTTAAGATGTGTAAAAAGGGGGAGTGGCAACATGTTTGCTCAACAGCGTGATTGTTTAAATTAATTAACAATTCAATTTTTTATAACAGATACAATTCCAGAGTGGAACCTATGAAAGAAGTTCACCTGTGATAATGATATTGAATTTGTAAATGGTTTTTTAACAGATATGTTACCTGGGGATAGTAGAAGTATGGAGATAACAAGAATATTTAAAGTTAAGCTAAACATATGATGTGATGAAATGGGAACCAAGTTAGTCAGCGCCCTTTCTCTAGTAGAGATTGAGAAGTATCAATGGTTCAGAGGTTTTGTTTGTAATATGCACAGCAGATACAGCATATAGGTTGTCAATGTAAATCTTATATCCCAGGCTCCTCCAACTACTCGATATACATGGTCCAGGTAAGATGAATAAAATAGTGGAACAAAGGGTAAGGCTCAACTACAGACAGTTGGAGATTATGAGTATAAGGAGGGTGATAAACACAACAATAATTTCACAGATGTAATCTAAGTTCCTAGGAAAAATGTGATGACATTTTGTTGGAATTCTGATTTCATGTCCCAGCTCTCTAACTTCTAAACACTAACAGGTAGAAGCAGTTTGTCTGGTGCCTAAGGAGGGATTTCTGCACACGATTCAGGCAGAGATCGACATGGAGTTTGGCACAGGAGAAAGCTGATACATCTAAAGAGGTTAAGTGATTGGCAGGAACGGGAAGCCGTGGGTAATTGATTCTGATACAGAAGTATATTTCATCCACACCTTTTCAGGAACAACAGCCAGGAAATATATTCATTCTGGCTGCATCATGGTTTTACTGGGTCTTATTCTATCTACACATTCAGTGTATCCTTCTCCAGAAATGAGAGGAGTTGACATATTGCATTTTGACTTGAAATGGGGATTTTAAAATGTAGGAATAATTTAGATACTTATTGGAAATTCAAAGCTAATTGCAATATGTAACATAATTTACCGAAGGAAGTTGGGCATTTCATTTTTGTTTGTAATTATGGCACAAGCCAATAACGTTTTGAAGTCACGTTAGACCATAAGGAATTTCCAATGACGGGAACAAATGTTGCACAACAGATAATACCAGATGAGCATAACTTTCATAATTTACTTATTTAGTGTTTTGAAACAGATAAGAAACATACAGGTTGTTTCAACGAAATACAGGATGGTTTGAATGAGTGGTCGAATTATTTTTGATTATGTGACTGGTTGGGATAAAAATAACAGAAAGCTTGCAGTTACAAAGTTGGGTAAAATGAAGTGTTATCCCCCGAGAGACATGAAATAGGAGGAAAGGTAAATGACAGAGTGTGTTTGGTACGGTGAAAGCATGAAATGGTATTGGATGATCTATTCAAAGCAAGGGGAGAAACAACTTCATTTCATTTACTATTAGGGGTTGAGGTTCCTGGAAAAGTTCCTATGTGCTCGGTTTTGATAGAAATAGCTGAGCCCCAAGCGGAGATAGTCCCTGAAACGGCAGATTCAAATTCTTCCCTGAATGCAGTCCCTCATATAGGAACAGCGCAGGCTTATATACTGGATAATAATAGACTGGTGACATATTTGAGTACATCGACTGTGCAGAAGGTTATAGCGGTGGAAATATGGTATGAAGGCACTAATGCATGGTTAAGATTGGGTTGTGTATGCGGTAGAACAAAGCAGGCTCTACTGATCTTGCATTGATGAGGCAGTATGGGAACGTTACGATGGTGAAATTCCACAACAGCAGTAACCAGCCAGGACCTTCTTTCAGGAATTGCTGTGGCTGACGTACAATACCCCAGGGCAGATGTTTGGTGGTACAGTGGTACTAAAATGTTGTGTCCAGGCATTCCACATGACTGGCCTGGAACATTTGCACTGTTGTAGTTGGTGAGAGGGAGTTTAAAGCTAGAAACCAGATAACTGCAGGATTCGAATTAATATTTCTTTGGCCTACAATCAACAAGAATGTAGGTTGGATCAACTATATTTACTACAACCAGCAGAGATTCATAAATTACACCCATGATGCAGTAAGGGAACTGCACGTACAGTTGGATGGAACCAGTCTGATGGCCTGGCAAATAGGGTGGCCTTAGATATGTTTTTGTCTAATAAAGGGGGTGTTTGCAGACTAATTGGAATCTTGTGCTGTGTTTTCATCCCAAATAACCCTTCCCCAGATGGATCAGTAACCAGAGCGTTAGAAGGACTTACCGCCCTGATCATCGAGCTAGCAGACTATAGTGGAGTAGAGGACCCCTTTGTAGGAACGTTGGAAAGCATGTTCAGTAAATATTAGACTCCAATAATGAATCAATGTTATTCAATGCAGGAAGGGATACAATCTTGGTACTATGTGGATGTTGTTACATTCTATGTATTCGCACTTTAGCGGACCAATTGATCACCACGGTCCTCTCTAGTGAGCAAAAATAAAGGTCAATTCCTCTTGAGAAAACAGTTACATTTGTTAATAGAAAAGCAGGATGATCCTATCCCTTATTCAGACCATGAGCAAGATGAGTTCATCTGAAGGAAGTGTCTTATAAGTTCTTATTACCGTATACATGAAATGCTCTATAAACTACTCCTAGGATGTGATTTATCACTTCTTACAACTTGGTATTATATAGTAGAGTTGATTGCTGTTATGATTTACTCACAGTTCATTAATTTTTTTACAGGATCATATTGAATAAGTGCATTTACACTGGACTAGAATCGAAAATGATCTGTTTACCTCATCACAAGATATGAAAGGAGGGAATTGAAGAGTTAACGCATTTAGGAAATTGCTGCTATTGTTCTAGGTGCCATTCCAGGATTTCAGCCACAAGTATTCAATAATAAAAGATTGTATGATCATGTATAACTTTTAACTATACAATTCTGTATTATGCAATATTCAAATGGAGAACATATTGATTATATTATAGTTTACACACCGTTTGAAAGGTGTGTAAGGAGGGATTGTTAGAAATAATCAATATATTAGAGCGGAACTTTAAAAGATAATTCACTGTTTCTGGACGGATCATATTTGTCCATTTCCGGTAGTATTACAGGATGTTGTTTTTAGCCTCAGATAGCATAAAGCTAATATTGTTTTGTATATATGAGTAGAGGGAGAAGGACCAGTGGAGTTGCATACTAAACACACCGCCTCTACCTCTCACTCATTGATGCTGCAATGATACAGTTGCCTGTTTAATAACTGATAAACCTCCTAAGAATTGCATAATAGACTATCGTAGATGACAGCTCCAGGACTTCGCTAACAAGATGGCGACGGTGACGTCATAAGAGGACCCGCCCCCGACGACGTCAGCCTATAGAGGAGGCTCCAGCCCCCCGCTACCAACCAATGAGAGCACGACAGCGGGGCGCGTCTGATTTTGAAGTTGTTTATTGTATGGTCGGAAAGGGGTGGTTCTATAAAACATGTAAGGATTGTGAAATCGAGCTCTCTTTTGTTCCGGACCGCCAGACAGTAACTACTGATGAGCTCCGCTCAGTCAGTGGCCTGTGGACGCGTGTCCCGGGCTATTGAGCCACAGCTGTGAAGCTTTTGTAAGGCCTACTACTGCATCCTTTTATTAAACACTCCTTTTATAACTTTTAAGGGAGTTTTGCTTTCTTTATTTTAAACCGTCTCCTGGGCTTCAAATAAACGAACATTTCTTACAGGTCTTAAGATAGCAGGTGTCAGTATGCTCTCTGTGAAGGCAGGGGCAACATTTGTAATATGTTGCCATTGAACTCCAGAGTTATATTAGCTGAGAGTCTCAGCCTGAGACTAACAAACTAAGCTAACAACGCTCGGCAGTGCTTCTCTGCGATGCTAGCGGCTAACCTACTTTGTGTTGCTCCTGGTCTGCACATTTTATGTTGCTTAAGAAGGTACGTGAACATGAAACTATTCAGCAAAACTTTAAATAATAATCGAAGTCATTCTGTTTTTGAGATAATACTTGCATAGCAATCTTAAAATGCCTTCACATTTTTAAAATATATAATAGGTGGTACATTCAACACTAGATCATGCAGAGATTCACATGTTTGCATGTTTTTAGTTTTAAAAACTTGGTTTACTCCATTTAATGATACTTTTTAATCATAAAAGTCAAGCTAAATTACATGTCGTGGTAGCTCGTAACCCTCCTCCAAACATCATTGTAACCAGACTGAATTAAAACTATAAGTACCAGTTCTGCTACTTGACTTCAAACAAGAGCGAGAGCTGCAGAGACTTTGGGGAGAAACCTCAGCATGATAGACGTCCAGTGTCTGTTGGTTTGGCCGGAGAGGACTGAGGTAGAGAGGTCTTTCCCTGCGAGGAGGACCAGACCTGATGAAGAAACCACCTAACCGCATCTATGAGCCCATACTGGGCATAGCTGTCACAAACAAATGATGGTTTCAAGGTTTCAAGGTTTTTATTTGTCATATGCACAGCAGATACAGCGTATATGTTGGCAATGAAAATCTTATGTCGCGTGCTCCTCCAACAACTCAACATACATGGTGCAAAAGATAAATAAAATAGTAAAAAAGAGAGAAGAATATTTACAATATCAACAATACAGATTTGAGGAGGTGAAATATATATATGTGGAATACATTGAGAGTATTTAAATACTTTACACTGTTGAATGAGGAGGTATGGACAGATGCATATATTATGTATAACAGATGTATATGGCAGATGGTCCTGTTGGACTAAAAACAATTCAGTGTTCAGATCTTTGTGTTCACAATAAAAGTGTAGTTTCTTAGTGAATTTTGTGTATTAGTCTTAAATCTCATAACATCAGCTTTTCATATACCTCGTGGATATTCTTCTTGACCCTTGGAGAAAATGGTGAGACCGTCGTGTCCTTAAGGCATGTCCTTCCCTAACAGAAAACACAATAAACATAGAACATGAGATTATTGCAGCGCAAGTGTGTAATTTATGAAAGATGTGTGTTGTTTATTTAGGGGCTATAGAAATAATAATAAAAAACAAAAATCATGAATGAACATTATGAAGTTCATCAACATTAAAATATATACTGCCTGGCCAAAAAAAAGGTCACACACTCTAATATTCGTTGGACCGTCTTTAGCTTTGATTACGGCACGCATTCGCTGTGGCATCGTTTCCAAAAGCTTCTGCAAAGTCACAACATTTATTTCTGTCTTGGATTCATTTTTCGCCAAGATCTTGTATTGATGACGGGAGATTTGGACCACTGCGCAAAGTCTTCTCCAGCCCATCCCAAAGATTCTCAATCGGGTTCAGGTCTGGACTCTGTGTGTGGCCAATCCATGAGTGAAAATGATGTCTCATGCTCCCTGAACCACTCTTTCACAATTTGAGCCCGATGGATCCTGGCATTGTCATCTTGGAACATGCCCGTGCCATCAGGGAAGAAGAAATGCATTGATGGAATAAAGTCATTCAGTGTATTCAGGTAGTCAGCTGACCTCATTCTTCGGTCACATAACGTTGCTGAACCTAGACCAGACCAACTGCAGCAACCCCAGATCATAGCACTGCCCCCACTGTACACTGCCCTTGGCCGGGCAGTGTACAGAAAGATCACCTGATTTCGGTCTTCCCCACCCGCACGGGTCTGGTACAGGTCCGTGGCGGTCCCTGGCCAAAAGGAAAACCCTCAGTGTGACGTAATCGACACGGTTCAGACTTATGACGCCCCCTTGATAATTGATATCGAAAGAAACTGCAATGGCTCATCGATCCACCAGGTGGCGCATTGATGGACGCTGCCACCATGGAACTCATGACATAAACAGCTGACTCCTCAGAGGGTGCTGCTTCTGGCACAGACACAGCAACCTGTTACTTCTATGTGTAAAATAGTGAAAAACATTCCTCTGGTTTATAATTATATAACTTATTTTATCCATAAAAGCTGGTGGGTTGAAAGCAATTAGGGAGGTGAAAATAATTATACTGTAGAATACAGTAACTGTTGATGCCGGGGCTTTATCTGAAAACTGACAGCATAATTACATTCATGGCCCGGGACACACATTTGTATTTAGATATGTTTTAAACAAATTTAAACAAAAGACTGGAGGGTTTTTGCTCTGCCAGGAACAACAAGGCGGAATTATCTCTGATTACTATAGCCTGTGGCGTAACTATCGGTAAGCAGGTACTCCATTTGCTTTCGGGCCCCGGCCAATTAGGGGCCCGGGCCCGTCGCTCCGTTGCAGGCTCCAACCACAAAAATGATTTACTTTTCCCCGCCGGGCCCGCTCATACGATTGTTGATGAATTCCTTTAAACCGTCATGCAACAGTGTTGCCATTCGGGTGTTATGAACCCATCAGAGTCTCACAGACTTCTAATCCATGGTGTCCCTGGAAGCATATCCATCCAAATAGCATACATAGGCTGTATAAAGTAATTACACAAACATATTTGAAATAATATTGACAACATGTTTTAGTGATCATGAAATATTTTTTAAAGCTAACAACAATGTATTTTGGTGTATTTCGTTTTACATTACGACTGGGGATTGTGGGATATGGTAGTGAACGTGCGTGTTGCGTAGCTCAGTGGAATCTGTTACACGTGAACTTGAGTTAGTGAAAGATAGAGATAGCGATGAAGTCCTACAATTACAAACATAAAAGTGGCTTTCAAAAGCGAAAACAAAAAGAGGAGTTGGAGAAAGAGAGAAATAAATTGACAAAAATCGGATTATTCTTCCAAATTATTCCTCAAGAGAGGGAGATCGAGATTGAGCTGGAGCAAGAGAGTGTACCTGAAGCAACCGTTGGCAGCAGCAGCTCCCTAGCTAATGCTAGCCCCAGCCCATCGAGAAACAGCAATGGAGAGGGTGGATATCTGGAGGAGAGGGACAGTGAGGCACCTGCTGCGAGTTCTGTGGCTTGTGCTGACATCAGCGGGACCAACAGCAACAGAGAAGATGAAAATATGGAAGAGAGAGAGATAATCAGTGTATCGACTTTCCATGAGTATCCGACTGACATGGGACATTTTCCTGAGAGTCTAGACTCAAACGTCAAACGTTATATAGTGTCCATGGGGTCCTGCAAACCTACGGTCCCCTTCCCACGGGATCGTGAACAGGATAACGGCTGCTTTACAACGGCATATTATGTGTGCAAAACCAAGTCTGGCTTGGAGTTACCATGGACATGGCTATGCTACTCACCCCAACTAAATGTAGCTTACTGCGAGCCCTGCTGGCTCTTTGCTACGCTAACATGGAAAACAAACAACTGGCAAAATGTGTGGAGGAGAATCCATCAACATGAGACATCCACTGCTAAAAGCTGCATGTGTGGTATATGACCATTGGCGTCAGAACAGAACTATGGCTAAGGATATGGAGAGGGACATACTTCATGAGGCCAGCTTTTGGAGACAGGTACTACACCGTGTGATTAATGTTACACTCACTTTATCTATGAACAACATTCCCTTTGGAGGCCATAGGGAAAAAGTAGGGGAAATGAACAATGGTAATTTCCTTTCCATCATTGAGCTCCTGGCAAAGTATGACCCCGTGCTTGAAGATCTGATTAGCCGTCCTGCTCACTCGATCAAGTATCTAAGCCCACTGATACAAAATGAACTACTCAAAATCAAAGCCAAATATGTTCAGAAAGACATTCTAGACCAGGGGGGCCCAACCAGTCGATCGCGGTCCATCAGTCGATCGCGGGCTGAGTTCCAGTCGATTGCGAGAACATTTTGTGTATGCTATCCTCCTACTGTTGTGTAAAATAAGCCTACATTAAAACTTCCAACTTAAAGATCTTAAATAGGCACAATGAACTGCTGATCGCTTGAAGCAGTTTGTAGATTTGTACAGCTAGTAAGGTAGATCAGGCATAATCAAAGAAAAAATCTCACGCGCTTATTTCTATCTGCACTCGCAGTGTATGGTTGCTAGGTTGTAACTAAGGACTCGGAAGGGCGCGAGAAGCTTGACTAGAGGGAGTGGATACTACCATGGCGGCCGAAGCTAAAAAATCTAAAACTCATCATTTTCATTCAGAGTGGGAGGAGGATTATTTTTTCGTGTATTCAAATGCCAAGTCCATCTGTCTTATCTGCAATGCAAATGTGGCTTTACCAAAGAAAGGGAATTTGGAGCGGCATTTCAAGACGGTCCACAAGAGCTACGATACAAACTTCCCAGCTAAATCACCACTGCGCGCCCGAAAAGTCAAGGAATTGAAAAGTCAGCTAGCAGCACAACAGTCCATTTTTACCAGGCCCAATACCACAAGTAAGGCTGCAACCACAGCTTCTTATCATGTCTGTCGTGTTCTTGCAAAAGGAAAGAAATCTTTCAAGGATGGTGAGATGGTGAAAGAAGCGTTCATGGAAGCCGCAGATGCGCTTTTTGCCGATTTTAAAAATCGAAAGGAGATTGTGTCTGCTATTCAGGATGTGCAGCTATCAAGACATTCTGTTACATGGTGATGCGAGGAAATGGCGGAGGATGTTGAACAGCAATTGAGGAATGATATTGACACATGTGAGTGTTTTTCTCTGCAATTCGATGAATCCACTGATGCTGTGGATGTGGCTCAGCTATGTGTTCATTAGAATGGTTTTCGACAATATGAGTGTAAAAGAAGAGCTGCTGACCATTTTGCCTTTGAAAGGGCACACAAGAGGCACAGATATTTTTTCAGGTTTTTATGGAATTCGTTAGTAAGAGCAAGTTGCCCCTCTTCAAACTCATCTCCATTACAACCGATGGGGCTCCAGCAATGATTGGACGTACTGCTGGGTTCATTGGATTGTGCAAACAGTCTGAATCTTTCCCGGATTTCCTGAATTACCATTGTATAATTCACCAGCAAGGGTTGTGCGGGAAGATTTTAAATATGAAAGACGTGATGGATGTGGCTAACAAGATTGCCTGTTCTGTTCTGGCCAGGAGTCTCCAGAGGCGATTATTCCGTGCGCAACTGGAGGAGACCGGTGCAGAACACACAGATCTGCTGCTGCACACAGACGTAAGGTGGCTCAGCAGAGGTACATTTCTGGAACGGTTTTCTGAATTGTTGCCCGAAATTAAAGAATTTCTGAAACGTTCAAACCATGCTGAATATGCACAGCTAGAAGACAGTCAGTGGCTCTTGGATTTAGCCTTTCTTGCCGATCTGACTGACAACCTCAATAACTTGAATCTAGAGCTGCAGGGTAAGAACAAACACATCATCAACATGATCAGCTCTGTGAACACCTTTAAAAGCAAGTTACAGCTGCTATCAAGCAGGTTGCAACAGTGTGATCTGCGGAACTTTCCACACATGGACACAGAACTTAAGCGTCAGGGCAAAGACTGTGCGGAGCTTGAGAGTGCACGTTATGATGATCAAGTGCAAAGCATCTTGTCAGAATTTCACAGCCGCTTTACTGACTTTGCATCCATTGAGCCTGTTGTCAGTTTTCTCAGTTTTCCATTTGGGGAAAATATAGATGTGGATTGTATAACTTCGAAAGTGGCATCACTCTTCAACCTGGATAGCGGTGCTATTGAGAATGAGATCCTCACACTAAATAATGACATTGAGCTCAAATCAAGAGACCTGACACAAATGTCCAATTCTGGAATTTAATACAGAAAGAGAAGTACCCCAACCTCAGACAAACTGCAAAGAATTTGACTGCACTTTTTGGATAACATATTTGTGTGAGTCTGCCTTTTCACATATGAAAATCATTAAGTCAAAATACAGATCCACCATGACTGATGACCACCTTGCGGCCTGCTTACGGCTGGCACTCAGCTCCTACTGTCCGGAGTATGAGAGACTGGCTTCCTCCTCTCAGTGCCAGAAGTCCCACTAAGGTAGAGAACCACTTTTCCAACTTGAATTAGGCATTGTATTAATTGGGTTGTATGTTGTTGTGTTGTTACGGGCCAGTCCTAGGCCTACTTGTGCTTATTCTTTGCATGACAAACATTTACTTCAATAAATGTATTATTATGGTTAAAACTTGATCTTTGTGTCAGAAAATGGTGTTATTATATAGGTACACAATTAATTGTGGCTACGCTATGGCTTTCGATATGGCTTGGCAGATCTCGACAAACTATCAACTTTAAAAGTAGATCTTGGTTCAAAAATGGTTGGGCACCCCTGTTCTAGACGAAGTACGAGCAGCTCCATTTTTCTCTGTGATTATGGACACAACAGAAGATGTAGCGAAAGTGGATCAGATGAGTCAGATTTATAGATATGTCATAATCGAGCAAGATGCTCGCGGAGTTGCAAGTGATATTATGATCAAAGAGTCATTCATTGGATTTCGTGAAGTCACCGACTCCTTGACCTGTGAGCTTACTAATGAGATCATTGCATCCATGGAGGACAACGGCCTAGACCTTTCCAAGTGCAGAGGGCAAGGGTACGACTGCTGCAGATATGTGGGGCATATACAGTGGTGTCCAAGCAAGAATAACTGCCGGAGAACCAGCTGCCGTGTATGTGCACTGTGCGTCGCACAATTTGAATCTCATCCTTAATGATGCGGTGAAGATACAAGAAGTTAAACAGTTCTATGACATTGTTGAGAGCATTTATGTATTCTTTGGGCACAGCATGAAAAGATGGGTAATGCTCACAAATAAAACACAATGTGACAACGACACAAATAACGACTCCAACATAACGACTCCAACATAACCCTGAAAAGGTTATGCCCGACCAGATGGGCATCACGTTATGAAGCAGTGACCGCTCTGAGATATCGTTATTCTGACGTGATGAAGGCATCGGCAAAACTTTCTCTGACAAGCCGAAAGAAAGACGAACGGGATGAGGCTGCGTCATTGAAACACACAATGGGGAAATTCTCCTTCGTTTGTCTTGTTGTCCTCCAAAGCAAAATTCTAGAGCGGACTAATGTAGTGTCAAAACTTCTGCAATCACACAACATGGACCTGGCCACAGCAGTCCAGCTATGACAGCGCCATCAGAGACCTATCTGCGTTCCGAGAACATTTTGAAGAAGCCAAGCAGACAGCAAAGGGCCTTTCAGAGAAGTGGGGAGTCAACAACGCATTTGAGAATACTCGGACAAGGAAAGTGAAAAGGCATTTTGATTAACTGTGTCAAGATGAACGTTTAGCAGATGCTGAGTCTTACTTTCGTGTGCATGTGTTTAATGCCTGTCTTGATATTGTCATCTCTCAGTTGACCCAGAGATTCAGTGGTTTATGATCAACAGTGGACAATTTCAAAGTCATACAGCCTGAGACACTTTCCACCACAAAAGACGAGGAACTGTTTCAGCAAGCAAACCGGCTGGTGGATTTTTACAAATATGACATAACTGCTGATTTTCCGATGCAATTGTTGTCATTCTGTGCATGTTTGAAAGGCCGAATTTCACAAATGAAGACAGTGCAAGAGCTGATGAAGATGCTCATCACTGAGAATAGCTGCATCACTGCGAGTTTCGGGGAAGTGTGCACTGTTCTCATGCTTTTCCTGACAATACCGGTGACAGTGGCGCCTGCAGAGTGCTCGTTTTCCAAATTAAAACTAAAAAAAACCTACCTGATGAGCTCAATGGGACAGTGTTTTCTCTCTGGACTTGCCATACTTTCAATTTTGAATGCCTGTGCGCGTCACCTGGACATCAAGGATTTAATTGACAACTTTGCGCAGAGGAAAGCCCGTTCAATGCAGCTATGATGTAAGTCAGCACTTTTTAATGTATTTAAATGATCGGGTATTGCTTTTGGGTTTTATTGGGTTTTTGGTGTGCAGTTTGGAGTTTGTTCCTTTTGGTGTGCCATCACCAGTGTTTTTTTTATTTATGGTGCGCCGTCACCAGTGTTTTTTTTCAATGCGCGGCATTGAAATATCAGCTGGCTTCCCATGCAGTGTGGAGGACATCGGGCTGGCTGTGGGAGAGAAGGTCGGACACAGCAGCATTAAGTCCCTGGCGCGGATGAACAGTGCAGTCGTGATCTTTCTGGACCAGGTGGAGAAGGTGAACCGCGTTATCGAGACAGGCATACTTTTGAGTGTTGAAAATGGTTTTGTCTTTGCCCGAGCCTCCAGCAACAAGTGTCTGTAGTCAACCTTCCTTCATAACGACATTGGACCTGCCACAGCAGTCCAGACACGGCACATTGTACTTCGGTTCGAGAAATTTTTGAAGGAAGCTACAGAAAAGGGGCCCTTTCAGAGTGTATCGCAACACCGTATGATAGCCTACTGGAACAGAAAGTGAAAAGATTAGACTAACCTGTTTCAACGATGAACGTAGCAGATGCTGGTCTTACTTTCGTGTGATTGTGTAATGCCTCGTCTGATTGTGAATGTTTTGGTTGCCAGGGATTCAGTGGTTGAATCAAAGGGGCTTTCCGAAGGCCCCTGGACTCTTCCCCAAGGCGAGTCACTTTCTGCCACCGGCCTGGTGGCATTTTTACATGACATACTGTGATTTTCGGCTTGTGGGTTGTAATTGGCAGCAGGCCGACTGTTGCAGTGCAGAGACAGTGCAAGGCTGTGAAGTGTTCACAGGAATAGCTGCATTGCGATGTTTCGGGGATGTCACGATCTCATGCTTTTTGAAACGGTGACAGTGGTGCTGCGAGTGCTCGTTTAATAAACTAAAAAAAACTTGAAGCAATGGGACAGTGTTTTCTCTTGGCTAGATAAACTTTCAGTTGGAATGCCTGGCGCGTACGGACAAAGATTAATTAAAACTTTCAGAGGAACAAAACCCCTCAATGCAATGATGTAGTCAGCATTTTTAATGTATTTAAGATGGTATTGCTTGGGTTTGGGTTTTGGTGTAAGCTTGGAGGATCATTTGGAGGCATCACCAGTTTTTAATTTATGGTGCGCCGTCACCAGGTTTTTAAAAACGGGCTGAAATCAGCCGGCTGCATGCAGTGGGGATGAAGGGGGTGCAAAGAGCAACAAAACAAAAAGCTTTGATTAACCAAAAGGAAAAACGTCCAGTCGTATATTTAAACCAAAGTGGAGCAGGGAAACCGCGTTATGAAGAAGGCAACGGTGGGAATGATGTGAGGTGCGAGCCGCTGACGCTCTGCGACAAAGTGTTCGTCCAAGCCCTCTTCATAACAGTATTAGCAAATGTACAACAGGGAAAGATTAAAGTTACTCCGTTAGAAAATGCCTGTCTGGTGTTGAAAGTCTCAGTTACTAAACGATAACGGCCAGAAAAGGTCTGTAGAATGCTTCTTGTAACAAAATTTTTACTTTTAAAACAAGTTCCTTTATTACGTAAATTACTGTCTACGTGATTTATCAATATAAATTATGAAGTTTTGGTTGCAAGAGGGCAACAATGTGAGTGCCTGTCGAGCGGGGAAATCCACCACTGGTCTGGGTGTCACTTCCTGCCCCCAAGCTGGCCGTCTGGGGTCCGTGCGGGCTTTCTGCGTCCTGTCCGGTTGAAATGGCACACCCCGTGTTGCTCCGGGGCATGCGGGGTAGTTGAAAAGCTGGGGTTTTGAAAATTTCCACTCAAGGGAGATTCGGTTTTGTGTAGAGGTGTGAAAATCAGTTTGTGAGTGACATTACGACTCCACATAATAATAAAATTTGAACACCCCAAAAACTGAGATATCGAAATGTTAGTCAGTAAAAGTCTGAACATAGGAATAACTGGAAATAATCATTATGGTCAAACAGTAAAAGGAAACATAGTGGAAAATAAAGTTGAATGAAGATGGAGGATGTTAGGTGGCAACAGTAATACTAACTTAAAACGTGATAAAAGCTTGTTTAACAAGAAAATCGTAACCTACTGTTATAAAGCAGCTTGTTTTATGTGTGAGAAGAAAAAAGACAGGCAGACAATGGGAGTGGGGGTAGTTGTGTGAGGTATTTCTGATTGGTCGTTTTTCAGTGACAGTCAAAAGGACCAAGTCAAAGGAGGAATGATTAAAGATCACTCAGACAAGAAAACAGGGGGGTATAGAGTAAGTAATCCCAAATTAGCAGTTTTATTGGTTAAACGCACCGTAGTCGTTTGAGAAGTTATTTCGGTCTAAGTTTGGTAGACTAAAACCTTTTAAGTAAGGACAACTTTAGAGGGAAGCCATGAGGTTCAAGCACTTATGAGTGTTTAATAAATATGTCTTTAATTATTATCATACCCAATACAAACATTTGAGGGGGGTTTTAATGTCAGGGCCAGACGAGCTAAGAAAGAGCTTAATTTATCAAAAGAGTGAAGAGGAAGTCCTTTTTTTTCCACGGGAAACCCCTGACGGTGGTTAAGTCAATGTCTTAAAACTTTGACTGGGGAGCATTTATAACGGAGTCTTTTAGTAAAGGGTGGGCTTTCCTCTTCAGTCTTTTAATCCTGTCTATGGGGTTGCTTTATAAGGGGAGGTTGCTTTTAATAAAGCAGTTTGACTTTTTGCTGATTATGTATGCTCAACAACGGTGCAGAGGGAAGCTGTTTTTCAAAAAGTAAGGATGTTTAAGGTTGGGCACGGTTTTTTTAAATTTGGGGATTCAATTGACGGAAGCATTTTCATCGCTCTGAGGCAGAGCCGCATCCACATGCAGCATGTCTGAGGCGAGGTCCACTCAGACGGTGGATGTAGGAAGGAGTCCACAGAAGGCATTTATCGTCAACACATCCGTTATTAGGTTTTCATCAGCAGACTAATCGTTATTGTTTTAGCATCATGTTAATGTTTAAATTGCGTATACTCCCGCTGTTTAGTCCTTTTATGTAATGTTTTTATTTGAAATGTTTTACAGAGAAGTGCTTATTGGCATTTTAATTCGGTTTTAACATTTGATTAACATTTTAAAGAGGCCTTTATTTATTTATGGAGTGTTTTTAGACAGAGGAAGGGAGAGTTTAGCAGTCTTAGGCAGTGGTGGGACCATGGTAAGACTGAGATAAGCATGCTCTGTCAACAGCACACCCTCAATGTCACACAGGACAACATCAGATCTATGAAAGACCTGGAGAGTGATTTAGTGGAACTAGAAACAATAAGCGAGTCCACAGAGATCGAGGATATATTGACATCCTCAAAGAGAAAAAGATGGCTCTAGCCAGCCTGCTGGACGTTAAAGTTCAGGGTGCACTGGTCAGGTCCCGGTTCCTAAACATAAATGAGATGGATGCTCCCACTAGTTTCTTCTTCGGCCTGGAGAAAAGAAATGGACAGAGGCGGGTAATCCACTCACTGCTGTCAGACACAGGGCAGGAATTAACAGAGCCAAGCCAGATCAGGAGGCGAGCTGTGAGCTTTTATTCCACCCTCTACACGAGTGAATATAACGAGGACGAAACGCTCTGAGGAGTTTTGTGCAGAACTACCTCAGGTCTCTGAGGAGGCCAACTCACAGCTCGCAGGGCCATTGATGACGCAGGAGCTGCAGGCCGCACTGCAAGGCATGCAGGGACGGCGGGCTCCTGGTATCGACGGCCTCTCGGTAGAGTTTTTTAAAGCCTATTGGGACATCTTGTCTCATGACCTGTTAGACGTTTTTAATGAGAGTCTGGCCTCTGGCTCTATGCCAATGTTCTGCAGCAGAGCGGTGATCACGCTGCTGCCAAAAAAAGGGAACATGCAGGACATCAAAAACTGGCACCCTGTGTCTTTGCTGTGTGTGGATTACAAGCTTCTGTCCAAGGCTTTGGCCACCAGATTGGGGAGAGCTATTGAGCAGGTCATCCATCGGGACCAGACCTACTGCGTGCCCGGCAGGTCCATGGTGGACAATGTTCACCTGATTCGAGATGTTTTGGAGGTCTCCAGCTCATTGGGCATTGATACTGGTCTGATTTCTCTAGATCAGGAAAAGGCCTTTGACCGCGTTGAGCACAGCTTCCTCTGGAAAATAATGCAGAAGTTTGGGTTCAGCGCTGGTTTCATAGCTAAGATCAAGGTGTCGTAAAATAAGATTGAGAGTGTGCTGAAGTTCAACGGTGGGCTGTGTGCTCCTTCTAGAGTGTGTAGAGGGGTCCAGCAGTGCTGTGCTCTGTCTGGGATGCTCTATGCACTCTCCCTAGAACCCCTCCTCTGCAAAATACGCTCCAAATTGCAAGGGCTGTTTTCACCTGGTTTTAATGGAAGCATGGTTTTATCTGCGTATGCTGACGACCTCGTTGTTTTTATTAGTGACCAGAGGGATGCAGACATTTTAACCAATATTGTGACAGATTTTAGTTCAGCATCGGCAGCGAGGGTCAATTGGAAGAAGAGTGAGGCCCTCGCTGTCGATGAGTGGCGTGGCGGTCTCCCACGTCTTCCCCAGGGCATGACATGGAAAAGAGATGGGATAAAGTACCTGGGTGTGTTCGTAGGGAATACAAATATAGTCCAGAAGAACTGGGAGAACGTCACAGAGAAGATTGAGGAAAAACTGTCCAAATGGAAGTGGCTGCCCCCTCAGATGTCTTTTAAAGGTAGAGTTTTGGTTTTAAACAACCTTGTGGCATCCCAACTGTGGCACCGAGTGATCTGGTGTGGAGAGATGTGAGCAGCTGCATTCTAAGACACATGAGTAACCTGAGGCTGGATGCTGCTCTGTTTTTAACTGATTTAACCATTTTAAAGTTAAGTGGGTTACCTCCTTTTTATCAGGGTGTTTTTAAGTCTTGGGCCCTTTTTAACCATAAAAGGTGTCCAAAGACTAACTCTCTGCACTGGTTGTTAAAAGAGCCTCTGATTCATGAAGCCAGGCTGGACGTTAGCAGCAACGAGACACCAGGACTGGCGGTGGTGCTGTGCAGATCTGAGACCCTGAGCCTTCAGCAGGTGGTGGATGCAGTGGGGCCGGAGCTGAGCGATGCCTGGGCCTTGGGCTCTCTGCTGGGCCTACACTCTGTCTGGGTGGCCCAGAGGATCCTGCAACTCTGGAGCAGGAGCCTCTGCGCTGAGGAACAGAGACGTTTAAGGAGCTACGGACAGGGCAGAGCCAAACCAGACCCAACAGACCCTTTCCCGGAGATATACCTGAGCCCAGGGCTCGGAGAGCTGACTGGCCCCCTGCTCAAGGTTGCAAACCCAGAGAAAATGACCATGCACTAAGCTGACAAAAAGACCATATACATGAACATTGTCAAAAGCAGAAACAAAAGTGGACTGAAAGACAGGGCCTCCACTGTGTGGAGCACCAGATTGGGTGCCGGAAACGGACCAGGCCCACAGTGGAGGATTCTGTACAAACCTCCCTTAAAAAAACGTACTGCCGACCTCCAGTGGAGAATTTTACACGGCGCTATCTTCCTCCAATTCTTTTATCTCCATCATTAATCCTGCTGTTATTAACAACTGTCCATTTTGTGGTTTTAGAGAGACTGTTTTCCATGTTTTTACAGAGTGCCAGAGACTCACTGGTTTCTTCTCTCTTTTAACATTGGTTCTTTTTCTGCATCCACACCCTTTCAGCCAATAGATGAACTGCAGATGGTTGCACTTTCTAATGGGCTTCTCGGCTCTGCACCGGAATTTGCCTTTTGGTGCCAACTCATCTATTCAGACTTTTTTAAAAACGCATTTTAAACGCAGAGATTCAAATTTACCTCATTCTAAAGATGTTTCCCGTCAAAGTCCAGTAAAGACCAGCTAACGGAAACACTGGCACAAAATTCAAGTAGCCAAACACAATCGACTGACCTGTAATTACCCCTTCCAGTAAGAAAGATCAGCTTGTTTTGCTGCTCACTTTATGAACTGATGACTTTTGAAGACACTCGGCTTCGATCCAGTGCCCGTACTTTGTTTTCTTTCAGGCTCAGAACGAGAAGTCCCGGATTAAATGACTCTTCTTTGGAAAGTTGCCATACGAGATGCACTTTACAGCTTTAGTGAGAAGTAGGCAAAAAAAAGCGTGTTTCGCTGCTAATCTTGCCCAGAAAGCCTCACTGAAGCTGAAAGGCATTTCTCTGGTGGCTGCCGTATTTGTTTCATCATCAAAACTCTCTTTGGAAGGATTTGCGCAGTTTGGCTTGAGTCTACAGGGAAGAAAAGTAGAAGAAAGGAGGGAGAGAAAGAGGAAGAGAGGTATTGTCAAGCTTTAGAAGGAAGGGAGAAAGAGGAAGAGCAGATTTGGCAAGAGTTGGGAATAGATGCATGCTTCCTTTATAACAACACGAGTTGCATTGAAAAGATGCCAAGCAAACATTGTAGAGGAAGATGAGGATGGTTCTCGACAATTGAACAGACATAAAAGGTCAAGGAAGACACTTTTCTGAGACAAAAAATGAAATTTAAGATGAACATGTTACCTACAGTATCATACTACCTTAAATGCAATCCTATTAAAATGATGTATTTTCCACATTATTTAGTTTTTCAACAGAATTTGGCAAGAACCCCTTACCTAAGTGTGATGTATCGCCACTTATAAACACTTCTTAATATTATTACATTTTATTTAGCAGCCATTGGCCTCAGAGGGAAGCTGAAATGTTCATCCTTGCACTGTCAGAATTTACGAACAAAGAGCAGCAGTCTTCATTCACTAAATGAGTCACATCTCATAACATTTAGCACATAAGTGGGGGGGAGAGATGATGAATGTTTTTAGCTTTTACTGGACGTGAATGGCGTCCTTGAACTGATTTATTTAGAACCTGATGATTATCAGACTGGTCCGGTTTCTTGTTTATGCTCTGTTTGCAAGGTTACAGCCAACCAATGACTTTTTTTGAATAAGTTGTCATAACTGATAGAACCAATAGCAAGTATATACATATATTAAACCAGGTTAATTTCCCATTGAGATGAAAGTGGCCCTATTGTGCTAACATATTGTGCTAAAAATTGAAAAAAAAAATGTTACATTAAACAGATGAG
The DNA here is from genome assembly GCF_036324505.1 of Eleginops maclovinus. Taxonomy (NCBI): domain Eukaryota; kingdom Metazoa; phylum Chordata; class Actinopteri; order Perciformes; family Eleginopidae; genus Eleginops; species Eleginops maclovinus. The sequence goes on from NC_086371.1 coordinate 28,093,716, forward strand.
CATCATTAAGCAAAAACAATAAAACAATATTTGACTGTCAATCATAGGCAAGACTTGAACATCAGATTTGCATTTAATTCTTAGTCATGGACACTCAAGCTGTGATGGATGGTTTAACAATACTAACAGACAAATATAACTGTCACACACTACAAATGATTGAGCAGAATATCCAGTTAGCATGCAATATTTAAAAATGTAAAGGTACAAAAATGGCACAATATTATGTACATGATTTCAGCAAGAGATCAAGTGCAATCGAATTGACCAAGTGTACTACGTTCTCCATCCTTTCATATGGGATGGGATGGGATGGGATGGGATGGGATGGGATGGATGGATGGATGGATGGATGGATGGAACGAACTCTTGAACACCCTCATCATCTTTTCAATCGTCACGAGCAGAACTTTTGGTATAATCCTATGTGTTCAATTTTTGTCAGCACACAAATTGTGAAAATTTGACCTGTTGACTAATATTAAAACCTACTGATCGGGTTACAAATTCCAATTTATAACTGTGACTTACAAGTGAAAGGATTTTTGGCAGGGAATGTGTTAGCAGTTAGCTCATCAGCTAACTTAAAATTCAACTTTGCTTGCACTAACTTATTTGGTCGTTCGACTGAACTTCATTTATTTGTTTAGCTTTTAAAAATGCCTACTTCCGGCTTTTCAGGTAATAAGGTTGATGGTTTATTTCCGCTACAGTAACGTCTTGCATGCTTGTATGAACTTGCTTTGATAAGAATACATTTTACAATAGAGTAATTACTGCTATTACAGAGCGTCCTTACTATGGAGATTTATACGTCTTCCTCGGGCTGTCATATCAATGTCACAATGTTTGCAAGGCATCGGTGGCAGCACTACCACATTCCCATGCCAATAAACCCATTACACCCACACCCAGAGTTGTGAGGATGAAGGGAGATTTACAACGATGAGTGTCTGCCTTTTTTCTGCTCGGGCAGCACTAAAAAGATGGACGGGTCTTGGAAGGAGCACATGAGAGGGAGCAGAGGAGAAATGATGAGAGAGGAAGTGACAGAAAGAGGGAGGAGGGGGGGAATCACCATTCCCCTTAATGGAGCAAGCTTGTGCAATGCTTTTCCCCCTGATTACACTAATGACCAATTTGAAGCAGTTTAAGAGACTCTGACTCTCGCTCTTCTTCTTTTCTCCCCTTCCCCTCCATCCAGTCCTCATTTCCCCTTTCTTGTATCTTTCTTTTATCCTCTTTATTCTTCCCCTTTATACATACTAGTAGTTATTTATTATTATTATTATTATTATTATTATTATTATTGCCTGTGTGTGTCCTCCAGCAAGCCGCTCATTTGTTTCTATTAAATATACAAAGTGCATGAAAATCAGAATGCTTTTCTTAACCACAGAGGAAAACTACATTTACAAAACAATTAATATGTGTACATAAACATAAGAAGTTGAAGTACAAATGTGCAGCCATGTTTCCATAAAGCACATTAAACAACACTCCAGACATTCCCTCTGACTCCTAGCTAACGGCGTTCACTCGTCCGTTTCGTTAGCCGGTGAACCTACTTTGCCCATGACAAAATGGGGCCGACAGCTTGTATCTAATTTTCTCCATAAATCTGGACCCCGCTCTCCTCCTTTGCCTCTTCGGTTTACTCTGCATCCTCTGAGTCCTTCTCCAGATTACAGTAGGGATAGAGTCGTTCTGCCATACCACCATGCTAGCCGGCTTTAGCACGATCAGCTGTCCCCGGGGTAGCTGCTCAACAGTCGTGCGGGTACTCAACAGCGAAAAAAAACAACCAAAATATCTCTCTACAAGAAAGTTTAGAGAAGGCACAGCTTAATTCATTCATTTGCCTTTTTGTTGCTTTCATGGTATGTGCAAACTCAACGTATAACAATTATCTACAAAACATGTCTCTGTAACACACCATACCCGAAAAGGAGCAGGGAGAAGAAAAATAATCTTATTTTAGCTGCCCCTTAAAATCAAGAAATAAATTGTCTGTCCTTCATGTTTTTTTTATTCACAGCCAATCATTACAGTCATAGGAAAACAAGAGAAAAAGAAAATGTACATAACATATTTAGTTCCAACTTGACAGTTTAGGGAAAGAAACAAAACAAAAAAACAACGCCAAAACATTACATGATCAAGGAACATACATCCAAATCTTTACCAATGCAGGACCAGAGTACATTACTTATTCAGATTCCGCTTCATATATTCCCATTTTTTATAATTTATACAAGTTCTTGAATTGAAATATTTCTATACAATACTTCATCATTCTGTTAGGAATTCCACAGTTTTACACCAACCACCGAAATACTTGTCATTTTTAAAGTAGACTGTGCATAAGGATGCTTAAAATGAAATTTCCTTCTATGGTTTTCATTGTCTGATCCAAACACGAACAACTATTGTAAATGTTCTGGTAATACTCTGCTTTTTGCCCTGTACATTACAATAAGTTACAAATCGAAAACATTTGAGTAAGATTATTACTAAGGTCATTAGTATTCCTATATTTAGCTTATGGAGGCTACATGCAGATGAATTATTTTGTTATTTCACCTAGGTGATTCCCCAAGAGCTATGGATATCACAAGCCTTGCTGAAATGATTGTAAAGGACCTCTCTCTGTGGTTGAAGATGAGGGTTTTAGGAATTTTGTCAAGGCTGTGTGAAGAGTGTCGCTCAAAAGTGAGAAAAAAATGTATACTGTATGTTGCAAACAGTGTTGCACTCACAACGGATATGTGGACATCAAAAGCCACAGAGGCTTATTTAACTGTCTCATGTTGTTTCATTCCAGTTTTCATTGATGAGAACTGGCAAATGCAAGCATATGTCCTGGAAACCAGAAGTTTTTCAGGAAAACACAGTGTTGATAACATTTGCTTGGAATCAAAAAGAATCAGTGATGAATGGGGCATAACTGCCAAGGTTCAGGCTGTAATCACAGTTAATGGTGCCAATATGGTTGCTGCTGTGCGCAAAGCAGGTCGGGCATATTATCCATGCGTTGTACACATCTTAAATTAGTCGTAAAAATCATTCAGACTCTCCATGATCTTCTTGACATCCAGCAGAGGTGCAGTGGTATTATAGCTTTCTTTCACCACAGCAGAAACGCAACAGAAAAGCTTGAAAAATTCACAAACAGCTGAAGTTTCCAGAACACAAAAGGATACAATCAGTAGAAACAAGGTGGAACTCTGTGTTGTACTTGTTCGAGAGACTACTGGAGCAAAAGGAAGCTGTAACTACAGTACTTAGACTTGTTGGAAAGAGCTCACTGTGCTTGATTGAGGAAAATTGGTCCATGGTTAGTCTCTCCATTGATGCCCTGAGATCATTTGAAGAAAGAAATATCAATTAAAAAACATGTTTAAGTGTCAGAAATTATTCCCCTGGTTACACAACTTCTGAGGTCAACTGCATCTGGATCTCATGAGTGGCAAGTAAGGAACCTAGCTGCTGAGCTGTCAATGCCGGCATCATTTCAGAGGTATTGAAACCTCTTATGTTCCGGCTGTCAGTACCTTCCTGGACACACGAACACAATACTCTTTTTCATTGTGTTTGCTCTTATATCCCCTAACTGAAGTTTACCATTTCATTTTTGTTTTACGACAGTTGTATTTATCTGCCTGTATTGTTTTTGTTTGTTGTAACATTGTTCTTGCTGCTTTCTTGGCCAGGTCGCTTTTGAAAAATAGATTTTAATCTGAATGAGTCTTTTATCTGGTTAAATAAAGGATATATACAGCCATGGAAAAAAAAACAAAGACCACTTCAGCATTATCATTTTTCTCTTGTTTTATTCTTTATAGGTGTGTGAGTAAAATTATTATTATTTTTTTTCTATTGTATTCTATAATCTACTGACAACTTTTCTATGTGTTGGAATTCAACAGACACTGGAATGGCTGCCATACATGTAGAGATAAAGATTCAAGAAACAATTGGAGTGGTCTCTTAATTTTTTCCGGGGCTGTATATAAGATTAAAACATGTGGGGTTCCATGATAAGGCAAATGTTAAAGCGGTGAAAAAAACAACTCATCACTGAAATACAGTCAGTGAACAAGACCTCAGTCCCTTCAGTGTGAGCTCCTGAACCAAGCACAAGTACCTGCAACAACCTCCAGCTCCCTTGCAGGGGCTTCTCCATCCCCCACCTGCAGCAAAAGGTGGGATATAGACAGAGTTTGACTCTCAAGTCCTTGCATCCCAGCATCATCGCACAACTTCCACTGATGCCATTATTGATATGCGCCAATACTCGGACCAAGGCCAATTCCACCTCTTTGGTGGAAAGTGAATGAGCCTACATTCCCCTTTCTGAACAAGCTTGCCAAGAAACACCTTGGAGTAATGCAACATCTGTACCCGCAGAAAGGGTTTTTTCTAAGGAAGGACAGTTGGTTAGTCAGAGAAGAAGTGCAATAAAAGGGAAAAATATCAACATATTATTTCTGAAAAAAAAACCTCTAAGTCTGTGTTTCTCAACATGAGGAAAGGGCCCAAAAGTGGACCTCAGAGGATAATTCTTTGGAAACAATAAAGCTTTGGGGGCAAAAAGCCAAAGATCCCAAATGAGAGCCAATAGTAGTGTTTGTTGAGTTTTTTGCATTATTGACTGTTATTATTTTTTACTTTTTAAGGTTTTTAGATATTTTGTTATTGTTGATAATATTGTTTATGAACAAAACACTTCTCCACTGAAAGAGTTAAACTTAAAACATTTCTCAGTTCTCCAGTAAATTGTTGTGCACATTTCATGTTTGCAAATTGATTTTGTTGTTACATTTGCAAATATTGAGTTAATGAATAAAACTTGTTTTTTATTTGCCTACAATCTTTGTCCTGTGTTTTATTATGACCATGATCATGATAGTTAATACTATACTGGTCCTGTATTTACTTGGTATCAGATTGAAACCACATTTTGCATTTCGCCCACCCCTATTAGATGTGCTGTCCCCTAAATACAACTGTATGCCCCTCCTATGGTGACGTATTGGGGCGCTATTTGGTCCAACCCTCCAATCCCAGAAAGCACCTGCAGACTGAGCCTATACATACTGCATTGAGCTGGGCCTTGGGGGTGCTGACATTGATTCTGATGCCACACACCTTTCGTGTTGTATTTTCATTTGTGTAAGTACTAGACATTAATTAAGGAATCCATTATCTGAGGGCTGGGCCAGGTTCAGAGTCTTTTACTGATTTCTCACACACTGCACAGTTAGTACCCTTAGATCCAAGGGTGCTGTTTTGGATGTAGTTTTTGTTAATGAGACTTGTTTTATTTGCTTTTTATTTTTGTCTTTATTTATAGATTAATTCATACGTTGTAGTGTTCTTTTTGTTCTATTCCAATCTTTGTTTTCAAGATCAACCACCACTGCCAGTTATTTAGATATCTGCAGGTTTGAAACTTTGCTTGTACTAATGTTGTTCTGTTCCTTTATCCACCAGACAAAAATATATCAGACCCTATCTTGGATGAAATAGAAATATTATTTGAACATAGCAAAAACTATGTCAATGGACAGTAAAAAGGAAAAACAAGTTAATATAATATGGAACGCAATTTAAATCTGTAAACAAGATGAGCCACAGGACCACCAAAAATCCAAACATATTCGGTAACACTTGAACACATCAAGCGTGTTTGTCGCATGTGTGTGGGTGTGTCAATTCGGGAAGGGAAGCATGTAGGAAGGGGTAGATGTTGTCATTGTTTGATTGTTTTGAAAATACGAGTGGGGATGAACTATAACTTTAATGACAACCATTTCATTAACTCTGGATTGAACTCTTATTCTCTTATATATTTATAATTTTCTTCATATACATATATATATATATATATATATATACATATATGGTTTCAAAAATTCTGTAGTTTTAGTCAGACGGACGTCACGGAGGCTACATTGTTACACAACATTGGCTACAAATCAATATATGATTGGTTGATGAAATTGTCAATCCAACTGATGCTTTCATTCAGTTTAAGGGCCAGGGCATTCTATCAATGATTTAGAATACTCTGGTTGAAGGATATTCTTCCCAGAAACCCGGAAAAATGTCTGATAGGTTGCATTTTATTTCTAACACAAAACCACTCAAATGCGGAGTGCATGGACCGAGAAAGACAAACCAATCAACCTAACACTGAAACATTACAGATCAACAACACAGATACGATTCATTTATTCATTTTATTTTAATTTCATTACCTTTTATTTGTATAATTACTTTGATTTTAATTGTTATAGGGTTCCAAGGTATTCTCAGAAGTCTCCGCTGACAGCATTTTTATGAGCGTTTGCTGAAGAATAAATCAAATGCTATGGCTTTTGCATCTCTGATAGTTCAATGACTAATTCTTCCTAAATGGAAGGACGAATCACCACCCACCCATACTCACTGGATTAGAGATCAGTTGCAGTATTTTCATCTAGAGCAGGGGTGTCCAAACTACGGCCCGGGGGCCAAATGCGGCCCAAAAACCATTTTGAATCGCCCCTCAGCAAATTGTAAAAGTATAATGGAATATGGCCCACAAATAAACTTTTGCTTGTCTTATATTGTACTTCTCAAATATATATGTTAAAATATATTAATGAGCCCAATTTCAAATAAATTCAGTCATTTAGAATTTAAAACATTTTCTAACAAATCTTAGTTGATAAAAAAGCCCAATAACTTATTTCTATAACAAGCTTGAAATGTAACCTTCATATTTACTCTTATTATCAGCAATCTGAGGTTTCTGTTTTAAGGAATGAACTTCCAACAAAATTAATGAAACCCAAAAGACAGATGGGATGTAGGCTGTGTTTTCATAAAATGTTTTCAAGTATTACGCCTACATTATTATTATTATTATTATTATTATTATTATTATTATTATTATATATTATTATTATTATTATTATTATTATTATCACCTACATTTGATTTGTTTTGCTAACTTATAACTTAACTTATGAGGCAATATTCACCTCTATAAGTGGCCCAGCTCTTTGTATATTTTTTTATGTGGCCCTCGGTGAAAAAAGCTTTGAGACCCTGGTTAGAGAAATGTTATGCCAATCCGATGGGATCTACTGATATATTTTATAAGGCCTTGCAGCCATTGATCAGAAACGTAGAGAAGTGCGAGCTGGATTTAACACTTTGGAGATGATTGTGTATAGATTTGTCTGTTTCTGAAATCTGGGCTACAACAATTTCAATAGCAATATTGCATGTGTTGTATGTATTTTGTGTTTTGTTTGTTGTTTGCTATGGATGCTTGAATTCTTTTATGTCTATTATCAGAACTTGTATACTTATCTCATTATACCTGTTTTTTCAAAATGTTCTAGCATTTATAACATCACTGAATTTGGTTCCTTTTTGTATCAGCTGGCCACCTGACCTTTTTTGACTAAAACACCTACTGTTCATCATTTCAGAAGGGTTACTATTTCTTTTACCAAGACTTCAGTTTGCATGCTGTCCTAAGCTAAAAAGGCTGGGTTGTTTCAAAAGCTAAAGCTGACAACAGTAAAATCTACGGACAACCAACACCCGCGGGGGCATGCAAAGAAGGATGTGGCTTCTAAAAGCAACACAAGAGCTAGGGCCCAGCCCGTTTCCAGAATTCAACGGCTGGATAAAAAATATCTTTGGAGTAGTGGAAAGTCCGTGTTGCCCAGGACAGCCCAAACATCACTATGCATTAGAGAGATCTGCAAGAGGAATGGCCAAAAAAAACCAGCAACAGTGTGTGAAAACCTTGTGAAACTTACAGGAAACGTTTTTGACCCTCTGTCATTGCCCAAAGGGATATAACAAAGTATTGAGATGAACTTTTGTTATTGACCAAATACTTATTTTCCACAATAATTTGAAATAAATTCATTAAAAATCCTACAATGTGATTTTCTCATTTTTCTCATTCTGTCTCTCATAGTTGAGGTATACCTATGATGAAAATTACAGGCCTCTCTCATCTTTTTAAATGGGAGAACTTGCACAATTGGTGGCTGACTAAATACTTTTTTGCCCCACTGTATATATATATATATATATATATGGTTTCAAAAATTCTGTAGTTTTAGTCAGACGGACGTCACGGAGGCTACATTGTTACACAACATTGGCTACAAATCAATATATGATTGGTTGATGAAATTGTCAATCCAACTGATGCTTTCATTCAGTTTAAGGGCCAGGGCATTCTATCAATGATTTAGAATACTCTGGTTGAAGGATATTCTTCCCAGAAACCCGGAAAAATGTCTGATAGGTTGCATTTTATTTCTAACACAAAACCACTCAAATGCGGAGTGCATGGACCGAGAAAGACAAACCAATCAACCTAACACTGAAACATTACAGATCAACAACACAGATACGATTCATTTATTCATTTTATTTTAATTTCATTACCTTTTATTTGTATAATTACTTTGATTTTAATTGTTATAGGGTTCCAAGGTATTCTCAGAAGTCTCCGCTGACAGCATTTTTATGAGCGTTTGCTGAAGAATAAATCAAATGCTATGGCTTTTGCATCTCTGATAGTTCAATGACTAATTCTTCCTAAATGGAAGGACGAATCACCACCCACCCATACTCACTGGATTAGAGATCAGTTGCAGTATTTTCATCTAGAGCAGGGGTGTCCAAACTACGGCCCGGGGGCCAAATGCGGCCCAAAAACCATTTTGAATCGCCCCTCAGCAAATTGTAAAAGTATAATGGAATATGGCCCACAAATAAACTTTTGCTTGTCTTATATTGTACTTCTCAAATATATATGTTAAAATATATTAATGAGCCCAATTTCAAATAAATTCAGTCATTTAGAATTTAAAACTTTTTGTAACAAATCTTAGTTGATAAAAAAGCCCAATAACTTATTTCTATAACAAGCTTGAAATGTAACCTTCACATTTACTCTTATTATCAGCAATCTGAGGCTTCTGTTTTAAGGAATGAACTTCCAACAAAATTAATGAAACCCAAAAGACAGATGGGATGTAGGCTGTGTTTTCATAAAATGTTTTCAAGTATTACGCCTACATTATTATTATTATTATTATTATTATTATTATTATTATTATTATTATTATTATTATTATTATTATTATTATTATCACCTACATTTGATTTGTTTTGCTAACTAATAACTTAACTTATGAGGCAATATTCACCTCTATAAGTGGCCCAGCTCTTTGTATATTTTTTTATGTGGCCCTCTGTGAAAAAAGCTTTGAGACCCCTGGTTTAGAGAAATGTTATGCCAATCCGATGGGATCTACTGATATATTTTATAAGGCCTTGCAGCCATCGATCAGAAACGTAGAGAAGTGCGAGCTGGATTTAACACTTTGGAGATGATTGTGTATAGATTTGTCTGTTTCTGAAATCTGGGCTACAACAATTTCAATAGCAATATTGCATGTGTTGTATGTATTTTGTGTTTTTGTTTGTTGTTTGCTATGGATGCTTGAATTCTTTTGTGTCTATTATCAGAACTTGTATACTTATCTCATTTACTCTGTTTTTTCAAAATGTTCTATGCATTTATCACTTACATTCACTTTGTATTTAGTTCCTTGTTTTGTTTCATGCTGGGGTGCCACCTGTCCCTTCTTCTTTTGTTACTAAAACACTACTGTTTGAATCATTTCAGTTAGAGTTTTTCAATACATTACTTTTATTTTACCAAGAACTTCAGGTTTGCATTGCTGTCCTTAGCTTAAAAAGGCTGGGTTGTTTCAAAAGCTAAAAGCTGACAACAGTAGAAATCTAGCTGGAGCAACTGCAACAGGCACAATGTACGGTTGGCGCATGCATAAAGAAGGTTATGCTTAGGGAGAGATCTAACAAGTCCAACACAGAAGCATATGGAGCACCAGGCAGATTGAGTTCACTAAAGCAAATATTTATTTGACGTTTGTCTGGATGAAGAAATTATCTTATTGGTTTAGCTAGACCTCAAGGGCCAGAAAGACACAGGGTTTGTGTCCAGTTAGAAAAGCTAGCAATCAAGTTAAAATGTAATATTTTCATGAAGGTTCAGCAATTCAGCAAGCCATGTCCCTTGAATTACATTTAAAATGATAGGAGCCTTAATTAACTCAGCTGTGGAGAGAATCAGTCTTTTATTTAATACAGGCACCTCTTTTTGGTTGTTTGGTAAAACAACTGGGAACTTCCGTCATTCACAGTTCAAGTCGATGATCTCTAAATCATCTCCAAACTATCTTAGATCACCTATTATGCAAAATGCACTTTAATACATAAATATGTATCCTTGTTGTGTAAGGAGACTCACAAAGTGTCAGAAAATACAACACTCTCTCTTTTCCTTCTTACCCACATCTCTACAAAAGGGGGTACAAACGAGCTGATCCAGATTTGCTGTGGACTTCACGCAACATTGGAAATGTGGGATGGCTTTACATTGAAGTCCTGGCAACGTCCCACCCACGTGACACGTCCCAACCAATTGTACGTAATATACAGTGGGCGAGCGTAATCCCCTCCCCACAACCTCTTTGTGTCTGTATTCTGCAGGATGTCTGTGCAACGTGTTTTGGAAGTAATATGGTCTGTGTTTATATTAGCAAGCATCGCTAACACTCAGAGCTAACACTGTACTGGAGAGACTATGTGTTCTATAAAAAGGTCCTGTCCTTGTGGTAAACCCGCAAGAGAGAAACGTTTGAGCTCCATACTGTTTCAGAAATAATACTTGATGTGGTTTGGAACATAATATGGCGTTTAAACACGGCTGCGTTTAGCTGAGTATATCCCGGTAACATTCTGATACTTCTCTCTTCGCAGAGCTCACCGCTTGCATGGCGCGGCCAGCAGGCTCAAACAGAGCGATATGGGGCATGCTTAAATGAATGATCTGTTTGGTATTTTGAGCAAAACACTTCAGGGACATGTTTTTTTTTATATATCTGTGACCTATAATAAATGCCTAAAAAGAGTATAATAGGAAACCTTTACAAATGCCCCTCAAAAGGGGAAGTAAAAGCACATATCATAGAATACATTTGGCTTCTAATTTGACTGGACTTTGTGTCCTAAAACAAGTTTCAAGTTCACCAGGGAGGGATATTGCGCTGGAGGCCAATGGTTAAGTTGTAGTGTACACATTACTCATGCTGTTTGCTCTGCTGACATTACAAAATGAGATTATGATATTACCCATGTCCTCCTATAACCTTTGCTTCAGCAAAAAAAACCTTTAGTTTTACACTGTCAAATGACAAGCAAGAGTATGCAAACAACACTGTACCTGCCGGAAGGGACAGAGTTTGAACTGCTCCAAAGCTGCCTCATAGAGAACAACTAGGAGAGAGGGAAAAACACATATACACATAAAAACAAGAGAAGGAGCTGGGTGACAGAGCTAGGTGTCTTTGTGTGGATAGACTGAACCTGCAGCATAAAACTAACTTGTGGCACACACACACAGGAGGAAAGCGGAGTTTTTCTAATATTAAATAAAAGTTTGCTTAAACACCACATACCAAGCCATGATACTATATGGTCAGAAATGTATGGGTTAATGTATAACTGGACCATCATACAGAATGTGCATCATCAGTTTTGAGCATCTCAATTTGCACTCCATTCTATTTGGATTAATATTTCTCACAACCAACTTCAACGCACACCAGCTCACTGCAGTGTGACACTTCCCTTAAGCTCTGTGCCAGATATGTCAGCCATAGAGTAATTGCACATTCAAGCCACGTGGTAATGTCACAAGCTAGGTGAGCTTCTTCTAATGGATCAGAAGGAAAAGCTTCCAGCTTTCTCTTCAGTGCCAGCTTTCACGCTGTCCTTCTGACAGCCTTTCGACTTTCGTGAGCCAATTCTGTGTCCTTCTTCTACTTACTTTTACATTTTTGCAAAACAATTTAATTTTAGCAGCAGCTCTAACCTGTAACACGGCACTGGTTACTGGAGAAGATGTATTGTACGGCCATTATGTATGAATTTATAATGATGTGTTTCCCTTTAAACATCATTTAAGTTGCCACACAGAGTTGACAGCACTAAGCAAGCATTTGATTCTTACTTGCCAGATAAAGATAGGCTATCTTTGGTAATACTATGAGCTAAGATTAAAGACATTGTGGCACCGCTGCTGAGGGATCCTGCATTTCCGTAACAAGGAAAGAGAAATGTAAGATAAGATTTAAAAGATTTTAGAAACACTGAATGACTCGACTCCCAATATTAATTTAAATTACAGATTGACCTAAAAATTATCGTATTTCTTCCACTAAGAAGAAAAAAACCCTGTGTTCCACGGCGCACCAACGGCTGGAACTGCGACCACAACAACTTTACGGCAGCACTGATCAAGGTTTTCTGTAACTGTTCAATTCCGTTTACAGCTTTTGATCCTCTAACAAGTCTGTAAACACTGCAGAGCCCAGACCGTGTTCCTTTCAGTGTTCACTTCCTGTCTGTCTTCTCCTGCTGTTTTTTTCAGTGTTCACTTCCTGTCTGTCTTCTTCTGCTGTTCCTGTTAGTTTTTACTTCCTGTCTGTCTTCTTCTGGTGATTTATCAGACGTCCAGCACTCCTTATTTTAACATCTTTTCCTTTCTCTTTCTTGATCCTCCTTTGCAACGGTCAATAAGTCCAACAAACTGAGACTCAATTAAATCAGACTTTGAAAAGTCTTTGAAACAGCAATCAAATCATGCTGAGATACAAATAAAGGCCCAGAAACAACATACTATAATCAAATACATTTAAATGTTTTACTATTCGTATCTTTGCGACCTTTCCCTCTCAAATTACCTGCAGACACCAACCCATGTGTTCCTTTTTATTTTCCTTCCTCTTATTTTTTTGTCTCATTTGTCAATCTTTGATGGGTTTGCACTTTTTTTGATCTATCTTCCTGTGTGTCTCGTGCACATTTTGAAACATTTCTCCTTCAGATCCTACCCAACTGTCTCTCTGTGTCCTAATTTCTCCCATTCGTACTTCCTCTCATTTCACCACTTCAGATCTATCTGTTTTCATTGGTCCTTGGCTCGTTTCTCTCTCTGTTCTGTCCTCACTGCTTATTTTTTAATTCTTTGTTACTCTGTTTTCCAGAGTGTAATAATGAGTGAGAGGTTCAGTGGGACCCCCAGGCCCCCGTCTCTTTCCCTCCTCCATCCTTACCCTCTTTCCTTCCTGTTGCTCCCTCATTCATCTCTCTTTGTCTTTCTGTCTTTAAAGCCCGAGTACAGGGGGGGCTAATTATACAGATGGTATTCAGGTAGCCAGTTCCCATGGCGACTGCACTGTTGCGATGCAGGGTACTGCGAAAAGGCTGAGAGTCAGATGCCAAGAAATCAACCAAGGTTTTTGAAGGCCAGTATCAATATATCGACAGTGCTGGAAATTGACCAGCAGGTCAACAGTGATGCTGTAGGCTTGGTTTCCATCGACCATTGCATTCATGTTAAAGGGACAGTACCCTTTTTGTCATTCCTCCTTTGTTCCAAAGATAATTACCTCAGTTTTGTCTTTGTTTAATTGGAGAAAGTTCAGACTCATCCAGTCATTGATTTGTGCAATGCACTTACTCAGTGTTTGCATTGGAGCATAGTCTCCTGGTGAAATGGTAATGTAAATTTGTGTATCATCTGCATAGCTATGGTAACTTGTTTTGTTGCTTTTCATTATCTGAGCCAGTGGTAGCATGTAGATGTTAAAGAGAAGAGGCCCAAGATGGAGCCTTGAGGAACCCCACATGTCATATTTGTCAGCTCTGATGTGTAGCTGCCTATAGAAACAAAGTGTTCCTGTCCTTTAAGTAGGATTCAAACCAATTGCCGAAAGTCCCAACCAGTTTTCTAGTCGGTCTAATAATATGTTGTGATCAACAGTCAAATGCAGCGCTGAGATCTAATAATACTAACACTGAGATTCTGCCACTGTCTGAGTTTAAGTGGATGTCATTGACGACCTTAACAAGAGCAGTCTCAGTGCTGTGGTGTGGTCGAAAGCCTGACTGGAACACATCAAAACAGTTATTTGCTTCCAAGAAATTATTCAGTTGTTTAAAAACTACTTTTTCAATCATTTTACCTAGAAATGGGAGGTTGGATATGGGTCTGTAATTGTTCATTACTGAAGCATCTAGATTATTCTTTTTTAAGAGTGGTTTAATTACTGCAGTTTTCAGGGCCTGTGGAAATACACCTGAGTGAAGAGACCTGTTTACTATATGAAGTAGCTCTGAGGACATGCTATGAAAAACTGTTTTGGAAAAAGCTTGTAGATATAATATCAAGGCAGCAGGAGGAGGACTTCAGATGTTGAATAATGTCCTCTAGGTCTTTAACATTAATCTGATGGAATTGTGTCATGGTGTTTGAATTGATTTTAATTTGACATAAGGACAACACATTTGCTTACCCAATGCATTTGTATGCTACTATGTGTAGTGTTTTTTGTTAATGTAGTTATTGACCCTAGTAATGCCTGACTTCTCTCCAATGAAAGGCCCTGTGTCCAAACAACGCTTTTTCTAGCAGAAAGTGCTTCTTTTTAAATGTTGCTTGGACAATAATACCTTTGAAATAACTGTTGTATAACAGATTAGCTTCAACCCCTTGGAATTGATTATCTGTTTGTGCTACCATAAATTAGTTTGACATTGTTTTTGCACCATGAACCGGAAGATATTGCTTTGACTTTGTGTCTGAATGAGCTTCACCACTCAAGCAAGATCCGTGTACGGTTATTAAAGGACAAAACTCAAAGGTAAAAATCTCCAGGGTCCGTGGGCCAATCTGCTCCTGCAAATGTACTTTTTTGTCTTTGTTATGAACCAAAAATAAGTTTCTTCACCAATTTCCACAATGACGTCACTGCCGTTTTTCAACACAAAAAGCCCAAAAACGCTGATTGGAAAAAGACCCTGTTGCTCAGAAAAAAAGTTATACAATAAAGTTGTCCTCCATAACTGAGATGAAATGTTATATAGCTCAGGTATTCTCATGTGAGCCTCTAGTCCGTTAGTAGATGGATACTTCATGTGCATTGTTACACTTTGCAGTGATGCATTATGTAGATAGAAAGAAATTCTTAATGGTTACATCAGGGTCTTTGAATTATCTTGAATAACCAGTTCTTGATTCCAGGAAAGACATTGCTGAGTTTTTTTAATTTATTTTTAGCCACTTCAGCCATCTCTATATCTCCTACACCTGGCAACTCACATCCAACCTGGACCTGGACTGATGAAAGGAAACATTTAAAAAACGTTGTTGGAGAGAACTGTTCTTTAAAGGGATAAGACTGGAGTTATTGTAAAAATAATTCATTTAAAAATTAAATGACAACTTTCTGACACCTTAACCCATTTGAATTATCTTGGTTGCATTGTTAAAATCAGTCACAATTTGAAAGTAACCTAATGACATTTTCACGATACTATTTAAATATGGGGATTTATACACATATTCCGTATGTATATGACTAAGTGGGGTGGATTTCAAATAAACTATGGTGGCCATCATAGTAATTTAGCAAAACGCTGCTTAGTTTTTGGACAAAAATATAACTGCATGGCCAATGAACGGGGAAATATATTGTTTTACAAACAATACTTAGTATTTCATTATCAACTCATTGCTGATTCTGGTCTTCGCACTGTGTTTGTTGGCCCTAAAGATATCAGAAATATCACCTGACCTATCTTAATTGAAAAAGGGCATTTTATGAATTAGTATTTAAAACAGTGTATCTTTAAGCTGCATTTTTTATTCTTCTTTCACATGTATTATTTTGGAGATGACTTCTACAAACAGAAATATTTAAAGCCAGGTATTATTCATGATATTTTCATAGCTGGATTTTAACATTCCCTTTAATTTACAACACTTATCTTACAATTCCAATCACCTCCACTCTAATTCCAGACACTTTACTGCCACTGTAAATAAATGGTAGGTAACGGCCACCATAAATACATTTCTAATTATCTCTGATCCATTCTTTAACGCACAATGACTCTGGCATAATAACATCGTAAACTCTCGGGAACGTATGCTTACCGTGTTATGAGCGCAGGGTTACGAGCCTGAGGGGACTGGTCAAATACAGTTGCATCATGCGTTGCAAATCCTTTGGCAGAGCGTCTTCACTGTTGCTGTGGCAAGTAATTGATTGCCTTGAAACTAGACTGATGGAAAAAGACATGGGTAAAAAAGACAAGGGTCATGGCAGAGCATAAGGACCTAAAACCAAATGACATTTCTTGGTGTTTATAATGAATGTACATGATTTTTCATTTAAACTTTATTGTCGGAGACAAATATTACAAGACAGAGCCTTACAATACAAAGCTATTGCTCAAATACACAAAAAGCAATAAAACTGACCGAATAAAGGGGGGATTAATGTGTCAATTATATTTTAGTGCATTTGTTTCCATTCCCAATGTTTAATACGTAGTGTAACCCATTGGAACACATGCATGCACATGATCCTGCATCATTATGTGGTATTGGTCTTGCATCAGTACTTTATTTACTTAAGTACATAATACTGTATACTTTTATTATTATTAATTGTATTTATTTCCACTTATTCCTGATGCATTCTCTATATTGCAGTCACAATCTTCACCCCAAGTGTCAACATTGAAGCCCAGAGTAAACACCATGGGTCCAATAAAGTTATCTTTTTTTACAATAATTGTATTGTACTTTTTAGATTTTATCTGGCCATCTCATTTATATTCTTTGTCTGTTTTGTTCACTTGATCTCTTGGCATTCCGTCCTAATTAGTCCATCCCAAAAATAAGAAAGCGTACCATAAGTCGTGCGACTTTAATGAGGGGATTTTGTAAGTTGGTTTGTTGTTATTGGGTTGAACACTGCATACACACCTGGAATTGGGTGATTGCAAGTCAAGCTTGTTGGTACTCATTACCATGGCGCTGTCTTAAACCAACCCCCCACCCCACCACCTGCTGGGCTGGTTGGACACTGGCTATCACTGGTGGAATCCTAAAAGAATTACAGGCCAATTAGTCCAGTGAAGTATGAAGGCGCGTGCCACGAGGTCATTGTCTCCGCCAGACAGCTTACAGTTGGCTAATCACCCAAAACGCTTTACTCCTTAACAGAAATGTGATCATCACACGAGGGACGGCCACGAGACCAGTGCTCATATATAATGAAGCCTTAAGTGGCCAGGCTGGCAGACCCAAGATCCATCTGGGTCTCAGTCATTCTGGAAATACCCGATGGAGTTCAGGGCTTATTTTATGCAAAGCCGATTGAGTGCATAAGGGGAATGTCCATGTATGGTGGGCAAGGAACATTATGTGGGTCGCCTACACCCACACTGTAATATAGAATATACATTTGAATATAATAGTTAGGATATCAGTTAAGTAGGACACTAAGCAAACATTTTGCTGAGTGTTGAATAGATTCTTGGGTTGCGGTCAAATTGTCCAAAAATCAGCTCCTATCATCCTTTCCTATGCTCTACTCCTTGACCTCTGTATGAAACGTCACAGGATTAAGGAATAGTGGACAGGAGAATTAAAAAGGATTTAGGAAAAGAGACTGCAGTGCTTTAAGAATCTGCCTGCACTTAAATTATCCGACGTATTTATGATGCGCCAGTAGATGTTATAAATGTGCGTCTGCTGTGGTGGAACTACAGTTTTCTGTACAGTACTACTGTAAGCGCACTTACAGACTTTGCAGCGTGCTCTCTGATGGTGTTGTTTTTTGCTTTATGAATGTAGACAACAGTGAAATAATATTTGCCTTGACCAATGTTAGAGTTTAAATAAAAAAGGAAAGTGAAACTTATGCTTGTGTAACCCAAGTTATTAGGGCCTTAATTCAGTTATCAGTGCATCGGCAAAATAAATAGATTAATAAAAACATTCGTATTTTTATGCGTCACATAAATAAATAGGTTTGATTTAAAATAATCTTACATAGGAGGAATAAATAGGGTTTTTGAATTAAAATCTTAAATATGACAATAAATAGATTAAAAATAATTAGTATACACAAATTAACAGCACAATAGATTTGGTAAAAAGGGCATTTTTGTTGGATTTGTGTGGTGGGTGTGCCTTTCTGGAAGTGCGGGAGGCAGTGACGGGGAGTTCACATGACGTGGCGAATCGGACGCGGTCGGGACGTGCGTGCCGCTCGCGCTCTCTCTCTCCCGGACCGACGTCGGGGCAGCTGCACGCTTGCTTTCGCGGTGCTGTAGAGGCTAATGTAGAGAGCAAAATGTCTGGCTGTTGGGTCGCTATTTTGGTCGCTGTCGTTTGGTTAGTGGATCACTTGTCACCCTCACCACCTCCGAACCACACGTATTAATCCACATGAATCACAATATGTGTGATTTTATGAAAATATTTTATAATAAATACAAATATAGGTATTATAACCTTATTAGGCCTTAACATCTATCACTGTGTATATCACCATTTAAACATGCTTTAAAAAGTTTAAGAAACCCCACACAGCTCAGTAAACACACAGAAATGTTGACTATATTTGGTCATTTCAGTAAAAAAGTAACATTCATATTTCACCTTTTGATTTATTTAGCGCTGAACGGTCAAAATAAAGCACTTTGGCAAGGTACGGCATAAGTTTTAAATTGCTTAATAAGAACTGTCATTTTCATGATTCACATTTCTTGGTCACAATCGGTTAGAGTTTATTCATAAAGCACATTGCAACAACAAGGCAATTTAAAGTGCTTTTTAAACAAAGCTAAAGAAACATATTATGAAATGACCTTTAAAAACAGCCATTAAAAAGCAAAGAGAATACAAATAAAAACAACAGTGAATAAACTAGCACAGGTAGAAAGTGCAAGAATAAGAGTACCAGTGCACTGTTAGATATGAATAGTTCTTTGATTTCTTAAAAGGCGGCAGCAAAAGAAAACAAAATAAGAGTTAAACTGGGGACCTGCAGTTTATTTCAGTTCTAAGGAGCATAAAAACTGAACAGTGTTACTCCATCTTTATTTTTAAAGTAAACGTTATGCATTTGTTCCCTTTGTTCGTTTTTGTGGAAGTTGTTTCGTCTCTTTTTCGGAGTACTGCCCAGTGATTTCTTGAAGTGCAGTGAAAAAAACATCTTTAAGTTTGTTCTTCAGGTTTGTTCTGGAAAATACTTTCTTCTTAGAAAGTTCTAGGTCAGACTAGACAAGTTCGTAAAACAACAAATATTCTAATGGTTAATTAAATTGTGAAAGTGAAAACAAAACTAAGAGAATTGAGTCTTAGATGCTCAAGCAGAAGTTTAAAGAAGGTGGAAACAAAACATTAAACAAAATTCAATATTTTTCTGAATTGGATGCAGGAAGTCCAGTGTGCTTCATATTAGACAAGACACAGCTGGGAAGGGGAGGCGAAACAGGTGCAACAGGTGAGCACAAACAGACAATCAGACAGGAGGGAAACTAAACTAGACAAGACAGGAAGAAAGACAAAGCAAGATACATTTCAAAATAAAACAGTAAACCAAAACTCTGATCCTAACAGGGATTGAGGTTAAATTAGCATCTAGTCTTGTTATGAGCGGTCAGAAAATCCACGCGCCTCCACATTAATGATCAAATAGAACGGGGCTTATTTGTGTGGATCTGTGAGACAGAGGAACTACTTAAATATGGTCTGTGGAACAATGAAAAAGAAAGGGACCTTGGCCGAGTTCCTTAGTAGACTTATCATATCATCATATACATAAACGCTGTTACCTTCACGAGAAGCTTTCTGGATTAATTTCAGCTAATCTTTCAGATTTAGAATACGCAACAAAATCAATCAAAACAAAATTAATACAAACACAGGGAAATTCACAACAGTTGGCAAAATAAAACACTTACTAAACATTCATAATATTTCATGATAAATATGAATAAGGTAGATATGCAAAATGGCTTTAACAAGTCTTCTGTCCAATCAAACAAATATCATTTGGAAAAGCACATTAAACCCCTTAAGGTAAACATTTGAATTTTATAATACACAATTTAGCAGATCATGTTGTATTGCCATGTCCACGAACACTTTGTATGTCTTGAACTTTTCTTATGCCTGGAAGACGCTCCCTCACCAACAAATGAGACAACAGCTTATAGTGGCTTTACTCTCAAAATTTCACTTTCACAAACATAAAACATCTATGTTGCTTTGGAAAATGGTTTGGTTGCCATTTATTTATGAAAATGGTTCTGTTTTCTGTGTAAGCATCTGCAGTTTCATGTGTAGAGCAATCCCACTTATTTTCAGATTTTTATTTGTCTTGTTTTCCCTTTTTCCTTTTTTTACATATTGCGTAGATTTTAAATAGAGGTGTTGTTTTTCCGTGGGAGCAATGCACACTAGCAGCAACTTTGTGAAAGCTAATGGGGATCCACATATAATATAACAAATAAATACATACCACTCTAAGAAAGCACATGAGCAGTGAGTGCTATTATTACTAACAAATATGACATTCCCATCAACCTTAGCGTACTTTTTTAGCTTAGGATAACTTCCACAAAAAGTGTATTTTCACTCACAGAAAACAAAAATGTGAGGAAAATAGGGATTATCTGAAAGTGTATCTAACATCCCCTTAGTTGAACATTTTCATCATTTTGAAAAAAGTTAAATTCACAGATATACAAGTCACTCTTTCCATTGGAAATCTAAAGCACTGGTTGCCCTCCGAACGGACGCAAAGCTTATTTTTCAGCTGGCGATATTCGCTCTGAACTCAATGCATACACACAACATTGAGTCTTTACTTGGTAGTTGATTTTGCCTACAAAGTTTACGCTGATTTACGGATGTCTCTTTTCCAATTTAAGGTCCTTTTTGTTGCCCAATGCTGTCACAAACTGGTGCCTTCAATGCCTGGCGCACCTGTTTGGAGCCTGGTTTGTACATAAAGACAAGCCCCGCCTCTTCTCGCAAGGCAAGTTGATTTATAACTTAGCGTCTGGTGTTAATATCATTACACTTGTTTCTAAGACCTTCACAGTCTTTCACTAACCTTTTACCCAAGCTGTCACATATTCTATATCACAGCTGAATTGACAATAGTGCTGTGAAAGGAACTTCTTAGTTAAAAGCTAATTAGCTGACCTCTAACATTGATTCAGTACTGTCCTTTCAGCCTCATCACAAAAAGAAAGGACATTTATGTTTGGCAGATTAATTCTTTGATGTAACAATGCTTCCTTATACTGTTGGAAAGCCTGTTTTCTTACCTTTCAAATGGTGCCACATTTGTGAGGAACATGCATTTGTAGCAGGAGCAGCAGAGTATGTGGGTTGCCCCAATGAAAAATGTGACAAATCTCCTGTACCAACGCCAAACTGCAGCCAATCACTGGTCTCGTACAGCCGCCAGAAGGCCTGCCTTGACTGCCCTTCACTGTCAGGCCCACTTGCACTGGAACCTCAACATGTGGAGGAACATTATGTTCAGCAATGAGTCCAGATTCTGCCTACGGCACTTGGATCGCAGGGTCACAGTGTGGAAAAGACACAGAGAACGCTTTGCTGATTGCTGCACTGATAGAGTAGGATTGGAGAGAAGGGAATGGCCTGCAGTCCTGACCTCAACCCCATTGAACACTTGTGGGATCAGCTTCGGCATTCTGTCCGTGCCAGAGTGACCAACACAACCACGTTGGCTGACTTTACTGGTTGAAGAATGGGATGCCGTCCCACAGCAGTATGTGACCAGGCTGGTGACCAGCATGAGGAGGAGAGGCTGTTGTGGCTGTGTATGGTCCTTCCACACGCTCCTCAGGCTGCTTGTTGAATGAATAAATTGTTGTTAAATAAATTGTTGCCAATATGTCTTGTTTAATCAGATTTCAATCCTCCAATCTACCAAACAACACAAAAAAAGAGTCAACAGCAAAAAAAGAGGAGATTTGTCACATTTTTCAAGGGGGCAACCCACATACTCTGCTGCTCCTCCCACAAGTTCCTCACAAATGTGGCACCGTTTGAAAGGTAAGAAAACAGGCTTATTACCAAGAAGCATTGTTACTACAAAAAAATAAGCTACCAAACACAAATTTCCTTACTTTTTTTTTTAAAGTTCATTTATATAAGACAGACACGATGACGTCGACAAGACATTATGTCCTACATTTCTTTATCGAAGACATTTCATCATGAGGTCCATGAACCAGATCTGAGCAACCAATAAGATTAACAAGTGGTGAAGTTTATATCTCGTCCTCTGTCACCATATCCAACTGTTTAAGAGGTTGCTGATGAAGGACGCTAATGTATCAATTTATGCTAATTCACAATCATTACGGCTCATTAACCTGAGATTTATCATCAATGTCATTAGTAGCACGGTGCAATAAATGGAGCTAAGGAGGCAGAAAGCCTGCAATAGTAAATAAACAGATAATTTAGTAGAAATGATCTGCCTCAAGACATTTAGCACTTTTTCTACGTTAGGTAAATAAAATGCTAAATGAGCCTCTCCGATATGTTCAGGTTAATAATGTCACGTAAGCGTTGGGTCCATAATGATCCATGTACATTCCTTCCAAATAGATATTGATTATTACATTGCAAACGTGTAAGGATCATAAACATTTAAACCACTTTTTGAATAAGTTATCGTTTATTTCAACTATCTCACCCCTTTCTCTGTTGTTATCACACACACACGCACACACACACACACACATGCACACACACACACACACACACACACACACACACACACACACACACACACACACACACACACACACACACACACACAGTGTATTTAAATGATGCAACGTGCTGAAACATCCCAAAAACATCATGTACTGTGTGTGTGTGTGTGTGTGTGTGTGTGTGTGTGTGTGTGTGTGTGTGTGTGTGTGTGTGTGTGTGTGTGTGGTTATACAGTATGGTACAGACCTATGAGAGATGTTTGTGAGTGAAAAAATAAATTGACTTCTCTGTGAGCACGTATACAAGAGTGGGAGGCAGACGATGAGTGGCAGGTGTTAGAAATGCTCGGTGCGTTCCGTGCATATGGCAGTGGGTACATGCTCGCAGCTGCACTTCTGTGAAGAGCCATCTACTAGCTTCCATTTAGCATGCGGCAATTTACGTCCTCCTGAGCCGCAGCGAGCCTGAGTGCTGCTAAGTGTTTCCATCAGCAGCAGCAGCCTTTGTTTGGAACAAGGACAGCGGTACTATGTAGGGGCTGAAAGGTTGAGCCTAATTCAAGTGGCAGAGATGTAGTAAATATGCATATAGTCAATGTCCAAACTGAGATTCAAACATGGACCCCTGGATTTATTTTGCTAGGTAGTGGTAGTGTTAAGCTAATGGCATGTTGGTTAGTCACCTTATGTTTCAAAATATGATGCTGTACGCAACCCTCTAGTTTCAGTGTCTTGGTGTGCTTTTATTGCTAGAATTTGCAAAATGATGGCCAATTTGCATCATTTCTTTTTATTATTTGTCTATTTGCAAAACTCAAACACCAAAACGATAAGATCATGACACCTGATTGATGTTTGTTTTATCTTTAAGTGAAATGTTACACATTTATTAATTCAACCATGCTAACACAATGTCTGTTGTGCTAGAAATATCTGTGAGCTGGTAAATCTGCTACCTCAAAAAGTATTTGATGGATTGCCACTAAACTATGTAAAGACATTCATGGTTCCCAGAGAGAGAACCCTAATGACGATACTGATCCTTTTGGGCACCTTAGTCGGATTCAAATCAAAATAATGTGTACGAATGTGCTTCCACATTTATCCTGTTAGCACGGACATTTTTAGCATGTTAGCTCACTTATAGCTTACAATACAGCCTTTTCGTGTTGTTTTCCATCAACATATTGAAAATGTGAAGGACGGTTGGCTTGTTCTTTACATTTGTATTGCCCTTGTTATTGAATTGGAAGACATTAAAGTATCAACTTACCCTCACTCCTTTTTTAAGCACTGATTAAGTAAAAACCTCATGAGCAAATCAAGACAAGACCTTTCTTCTTATTTCAATATATAAAGAACATTTAAAGCAGGTTCATATTTATTTTGTGTGCCTCTACTGTGACATGTTTCCATGGTTTAATGTTAAAAAAAGGTCTTTATTTTTCTCATACTGCCTGTAACTCTTTTCACCCTCTGTCTGAAACCAGAGCCCATTCTGCGACTCTGTGATTGGTCAACTCCTTAAAGATGTGTTGAAAATGTCCTGCCCATTAATTTGTCAATTACAATGCATTGGAGCGCCAGCTAATAAAAGCACATAAAAGCAAGACAGAGCTGCAAAACCCCATTAGGCCCTCTTTCAGATACACACTCTTACAGTGTCACTATAAAACAAAAAACATTCTGTGATAGCCTTTGGGCTTGTTTTTTTTCATGTCTTTCATTGGCTCGTTAGTAGATATGATGGATAAAGATTGGAGAATGGAAATGCACGCTTGAAAAAAGTCCAAATTACACCGACTCTCCCAATCTCATTCCTCTGTTCTCTCATTTTCCATGTTAAACTGTGTAATTGAAAACATTAGAATCCTCACAGACCACTGGCTCTTTTTTTTTTCTCCTTCTCTTCTTCGACTCCTGGCTTCTGTGCGACCACAACTTTATAATCACTTCCCAATTTGCCCCAGAAGGAAACATCAGCAGCTATGCAACATTTCCAATGTAGGAGATCATTTTCAGAAATCAATTAAAAAATGATGGGGGGAACTAATGGCAGCCGGAGACGATGTGGGAATTGAAAAATCAAGCTGTATTCCCCTTTAACCAAAGCTCTCAAAAATGGTATTCCCACGTGACTCGGTTTCTGTGTCAAACTATGAAACCTAATGAATCCTGCGCAATAAAAATCCCCATACTACTTTCCGTTATCTTTAATTTGACGTGTGACTTTCTTGGCGACCGCTGTTGTACAATCACACTGTAATTTCCCCCCAAAGCAAAATCTGCCCAGTCTCATGGCACGTAGGCACCAATGATTAACTGTGAGCAATTACTATTCGAACAAGGGGCCTTCCATGTCTTCTCTCTGTACCCATAAAAGACAGATTAACTATCAATACAGAAATACAACGTTGGCTATGTGTCACCTGTCACTTTTACCATATTTCTCTATTCTTTAAGGAAGGGCACACCAGTCATAAACTGAAATACTTAGTGTGTGCACTAAGTGCACACACACGTACATAACTTGTTATTTTCCTGACAACTAAAGAGAAAGGGAAGGGATTGATTTTCTAATAGAACACACCTAGTCAAACAAGAACATTCACAAGTTGCAGCTCCGTCTGATAAATGCAACGGCTTCTCACTTTAACGCTGGCATTTGCGTTCATCTTGTGTTCCTTGTTCTTTTATATCTTTTTAAAAAGGCACAGAGGATGATTTCAAGTACAATTTCATCACTCATCACAGTCGTCACTCATCACCAATGACGTCGTTGTCCAATTTCAGGCAATTAGTGGGAAGCTGTTAGCCACAAAAAAAAAAATGAAAACAAGAAGAAAGATTTAAATATGGTGCTGTACAAAAATAGTTTTTGAGCCGAACAAAGTCATTGAGATTAAAAGAGACCCAAGAAAACATCATTCACCATTCTTTCACAGATCATCAGAAGGTAAAGATCACTTTTTAGTTTTGGGGTTGAATCATAAATGTATCTTTCCATTAAGGCCAATGTAAAACAGAAAGTAGAAAGGGAATACATGTATGCTATAGTGACAAAAAAACAAGATAGCTAATGAAAAGAAATATGATTTTGTGAGTGAAATATCAGTATTTTATCAGCACCTTCAAATCTGAGGCCATGGTTCACAGCAGGAAGACAATGGACTGTCCATTCCAAATAGGGAATTAGTTCTTACCCTAAATGAAGGAGTTTAAGTATCTTTGGGTCTTATTCTTGAGTAAGGCCCAATTGCAGTTGCTTTACTGCACAGTTGTTTAGAAAGAAAGCCAAGCAAGAAGGCAAAGCTCTCAGTCTTCCGGTCCATCTTCATTCCTACCCTCACCTATGGTCCTGATGTTGAGGTCATGACTGAAAAAACAAGATTGCAGATACAATTGGCCAACATGGGTTTTCTCCGGCGGATGGCTCGCCGATAAGCGGTTGACGATGGCTAGATGAATGGATGGAAATATTACTTTTTTCTCATAAATGATTGGCTTTTCTCCAAATGTTTTTACCCACAATTTCTCATTATTTTTCTATCCAACACTGTTTTTTGTAAATTTCCGCCTTCATTTTTTCCACTATCCTGTTGTTCTGTTTTACGGCCTGATGCATGGCTAGAAAGAGTACATCAATGAAGGCAGAATTAATTAAATCAGCACTGAGAGTAAAACTGGGCATTTTGTGCTTTTATTATTTTCCAAATGTTATTTTCTTTTTCATGTGATGGTGTTTTCTTTCAGAAAACTGCTGAATGGATATAAAAGAAAGGATTGTGGACCTTCAATATTAACATCCAAACCCTATTTTAGCTTTATAAAGCCAACACAAGCGTATCTATGTCTCCAGGGGACTTGTCTCTGCATGACAGATTAAGGAGACATTCCATCTGTTTTGTGTTCTCTGCAATGTTTTTTTTTCCTTGGTCAAATGTTCATTGTATGTTTCCCTGGGTCAATTTGTGGAAATAGCCTACTGTGTTATACCCATGAAACCTAAGCCCCGAAATGTGTGGATGTATATACAGTATCCCCTTACCCAGACATTGATATCCCAAACTTGAGTGAATGTATTTCTGCCATTCAAACTGCATTCTAAATGTATTTTTATTGGTATTATGCAATGTGAAGTATGATAGCTTTTAACATTATCCAACATCGAGAACCCTAGAAAGCAAGTTAATAGAGTAGTGCAGTGATGGAGTGTTTTTGGAGGCAGATAAAGAAGTTAGCACTGCCAAGGCTCCTTTGACAAAAGGCAATAGGATTTTTCCATTTGATTTTGGATTAATACAGAAAAGAAACTCTGTGGCAAACACAGTTATGATACTTAACACTTTTTGTACAGCGGGATAATTTCTTTACATAATTACAATTTTTACAATTTCTAAATTTCTAACGTTAGGCTAAAAACAAACTTCAGTACGGTCATATTGCTACACATCACCACCGCTAAGCTAAACGCGGCTAATACTTTTGAAGCGTAAATGCAAACCCCACAAGTAAAATGCTAACATCGGGCTAAAAAAAAATTACAACATAACGATCACATGGCTGCGTTTCACCACCGCTAAGCTTAACACAGCTATTTTTTACAAAATATGAATGCCATTCTCAGTCACTTGTTAGCAACCACTGTTTTTAAGACACATAGACATTTCAGGCATTCAACATTGGAGGATTTACTGACTTATTTAATGTCGTAGAACAACATTTTAAATGCTCTTCAGCTTGTGTTAACTACATACCTTCATTCATTCAAAACGATGACTTCGGGACAAGGGAACCGGAATTGGTAAAAGCTATCTCATTCCCAGGTTTTATTGCTCATTCCTGAATCACTCTACAACCTTAAACACTGATCCATGTATACCTGGTCTATGTAAAACTGATCCTTCAAGAAGTGTTCAAAGTCAAACATTAAACCCCAGTTTTTACTCCCACAATGGATGTTCAGAGCTATGGTTTTCAATTAATCCTGGGCCGACACACGCTGATGAATTTAGACTCTTGGCCTTGATTAATTAAAAATACTCTAATTCATGTCAGACCCCCAACTCCAAACCACACATTTAATTCTAAGATTATGTTTTCAAATGACCAGTAATTAACATCTATTTAAAAAAAGAAAAGAAAAGGGAACTGTTACTGGAAGCAACAATGGGCAACTGGCCAACTCCAAGGACTTCATTAGCATTTTGAATCACCATTCAAACACAGAGAATTTACATACAACTCTATGAAAATATGAACAAAGACTTTGTTAATTTGTTTTGTAAAGGATTTGCATCTGCTTTATGATTTACATATATTACATTGCAGTAAAATTCATTATATTATACACATTGTGTTTAATTTGCATTAAATGTGCACAGTACGTGACAGTGTGTCATGTTTTGGATGCATACTCATATTACCTTTTAATATGGAATGACATGATCATTATGATGATGAAGTGCACACTGTCAGCTTTAATTTGTGGTATTTTCCATGCTGTTTAAATGTGTTGTATTAAGCTTTTTAGCATATGTTTTAGGAGCCAGTCTTTACGTGTTGTTTATATTCTCCTATCCTGCATGGCTTCTCCTTCCTCCCCTTAAATTTCATTTTGATGGGATGTAATCGTCAAAGACTAATAATTATTCATGGCAATTAATACAATATTGTTTGCCAAAAGTAAGTCTCCCGTGATTGAAATAGCATAAGCACTCCCCAGGCCCTTTGGCCATCAGAAGACAGAAAACACGTTTTTATGTCATCTGCTGTCCATTTAATTAAATGTAAAATGTTTACTGAATTCAGAACAATCAACAAATGTAATTGTTAACTAATGTTATTTTCTGTTGACTATCGTCCTGCGATTACAATCAGTTGTCCTTTGATGAGGAATCAGTGGTGCCAATTGTCCAGTCACAAAACAAAGCAAAGAAAATAATGTATAAGGATGATATGATTTAATAGAGATTCAATATTGAACTTTCAATTGGTGAAAAACAATCAGATATGTGTAGAGGGATGAGTAGAGTATTGTATTGGTCTTTTCAGCAATGCAGAAAATGCCCGTACAAGAAGAAGAAGAAGACGACGAAGACGAGGAAGAAAGAAGAAAGAAGAAGAAGAAGACGAAGACGAAGACGAAGAAGAAAGAAGAAGAAGAAGAAGCGAACACAGGGATTGGGAGTCCCTGGGTGACTGGGTCTAATTGAAATAAATTCTGACTAAAGCAATGACTTTAATGACATTTTGAATCCAGGACTGGAGTAATGACACGGAAAGGCCCCAGAGGAAGAACAGCACTTAAAAAAGCAAGAGCGAGGGGGAGGAGGGGAGAAAATGGAGACAAAAGGAGAGAGGAGAGACAAGAATGGAGAGGTTTGAGAGGTTACATTTGGAGGGAGAATATTCATTAATAGAGCCAGGGGACACGGAGAGAGATGTACGGATAAAGACGGATGGACAGAGACAGAAAAGTTTGAGCAGACTTTAAAGAGACATCCAGGGAGAGAAGAGGTTTTTTCCTTTTCATCACTCTGTCAAGCAGTTTCTCCTTTTAGCTCATGTCCCTGACTGCAAGACACTGTTGATAGGTCAACTGGATGAAGTCACCATCCCACACTCAGTGAAACCACCTGAGGCCTCCCCACCGTCGCAATATGGTAACACTCCATTCTGTCATTAAATATGAATCACCAGATGGCATATTCATGAGCCTAAAATCTAATATTGCCTCGCTTTGAAGAGCCTTGTATCACCACATTGTTGGATGGGGGAGGTGCATTTCAAAGAAATTAGTATTTACAAATCTTTAAAGTGATTTAAAATATGGAAAGGAGAATCCAAAGTTCCCACAGAGAGAAATGCATCGTACCTATTAAAAGCAGAAGTTGATCTTGAGGCGAAGGGATTAGAATCATTTATCATGTGGATGCTAAAGTTAATCATTCTCAGGTATAGTCCAGGAGAAATAACAATAATATAAATTTTCCAAATATACGATGGATACACCGGAACCCTCAAATGATTGGCTCTTGCACCCAGAAGCTTAATTATTGCCCGACCAATGGCCGGTGGATTCAGAGATTGAGCTGGTGGGGTCAAAGATCCATCCATCCTTCTTCTCCCACTTATCCGTCAGGGTCGCGGAGGTAACAGCTCCAGCAGAGAGCCCCAAACTTCTCTTTCCCTGGCCACATCAGCCAGCTCTGACTGGGGGGATTCCAAGGCGCTCCCAGGCCAGCCAAGAGATATAATCCCTCCACCTGGTCCTAGGTCTACCCCTCGGTCTCCCTCAGATGACTGAACTTCTCACCGTATCCCTAAGGGAGATGCCAGCCACCCTGCGGAGAAATCCCATTTCGGTCGCTTGTAACCGCGATCTCGTTCTTTTGGTCATGACCCATCCTTCATGACCATAGGTGAGGGTAGGAACGATATGGCCCGGTAGAGAGAGAGCTTTGCCTTCTGGCTCAGCTCTCTTTTCGTCACAACGGTGTGGTAAAACGAATGCAGTACCGCTCCCGCTGCTCCGATTCTCCGGCCCATGTGTCAAAGATATCTCTAAGAAAACATTTCAAAGTACTTTGTTTTTTACAAAAATAAAATTCAGCGATTTAAAATACGGATAGGAGAATCCAAGGTAAAAGGAGTATTGTACATACAAAGCAAAAGTTGGTCTGGAGGAGAAGGGACTATGGATTCAAATCAATTGTGAAGGTGAAAGGTTAAATTGAACTTCAGGTGGAGTCCAGAACAAAATAACAAGGACATCCTTTAGTCGAATATATGTTACCTACAAAATAACCCAGACATTATTGGCTCTTGCCCCCGACGCTAAATCATTGTCAGACGGATAACCGGTAGTTTTCTGAGATTTGGCAGTGAAGACAAAGATACCTCTAAGAAACAGTTAAAGAGCAAGACAAGTAAACACCAGTTTTTAAAAGGACCTGGACATCTACTGTGCAAATAATCAATATATCAAATGTTACTATGTGCTTATTTATGTAATTTGCCTAGCTAAAGAAGTGTTATGAAATATGTTACAAAGGATTTTATTTGGTTACGCCTCTCTTTGAAGGCGACTGAAGATCTGAATAATCACCAGAAGATCTGATTAAATCAACAATGCCCTAAGAGGCATGGACATGCCTATGCGCCACCAACCAATGGGAGAAGACTATACCTCAAAGCGAGATTTTCGAAAAGCTGTTGAATTCAGAGATCGAGGCCCTTCCTATGAGTTGTAGACAGATAACTACTTAGAATTGGTATTGTGGTCAGTGATATGGGGAAGGACCACAGCTGTGTTTTTTCTTAGGATCGCAGCTGTGTTTCCTAGTAGACTTATCATATCATTTTATTAATGAGTACTGTTAAACTTGACGAGAAGCTCCTTGGATTCTATCTGCCTATTCCTTCTTCAAGAATTGTAACAGAAACCATTAAATGTGTGGATTCTTTAGGTTTAAAGAGCTTCCTGTGCCTGTGTCAAGTGCCCTAATGGATTGTGCCTCTTAGTTTAGGCAACATCTCATCATATCCTGCCTATTTTCATTGTTCACCTGCTAAATTTAGGCTCCAAATAGGGTTCAAATCCCACCACTGCCAATCTTCTGCAAATGCAGTCAAGCAGAGTGGCGCAGCGGAAGTGTGCTGGCCCCATAACCCAGAGGTCAATGGAGCAAAGCACTGCTCTGATACTTCAGAATATCCAGCAAGGCTCCGCCAACAACTTTCCATGTCTATTTGCCTTCAACGATTTCTCAAAGAATGCAGGACATGAAATATTTGTAGGTAGTGTGGCCGAGTGGTTTTAGCCGCTGGATTAAGGCTCCAGTCTCTGTTGAGACGTGGGTTCAAATCCCACCACGGCCGTTCATTCTGCACTTGAAGTAAAGATTTATCAGAAGAGAGTTGTTGACTTCTGACAAGGATTTATTGGAATTAAATTGTCAGTTAAGTTATAATGTGTGCCCAGTATCTGCTAATTGTGAATGCTTCAGACCAACAAGGACTCTATGTGGCTTTATACTGTGCAGATCTTCATTATGCAAATAAATTCTTAAAACCCACTCAGTTTTTATTATTTACCAACATCTTCCAATCGTGTCTCTGAGTTTTAATCGAACATCTCAATTTATTGCTTCTACTTTCCTTCAATTGCCTTCAACAATTCTTTAAGAAATGCTGGAATTGTTGGGTTTTCCAGGTAGTGTGGCCGAGTGGTCTAAGGCGCTGGATTTAGGCTCCAGTCTCTCAGGAAGGGTTGGTTCAAATCCTACCACTGCTAATCTTTCTGCATGTGAAGTCAATATTCTTGGAAGGAAGTTGTCCCTTAGCATCTGCTCAAACAGAGGCGCAGTAATGAGTGCTAAGATGTGGAAATTACTTACCACATCCGCTTCCCTGTCTGGAAGTTGTTCCTTAATCAGTTGTCTGGACTAAGCACCACTGCGCTCACCATGGAGCCAATCCTGCTGCTCAGACCATCTTTAGCTAGAGCTGTCCACTGTACTCTCCTTAAACCCAAACAAGGGTGGGGAGATCCACGCTAAATGAAAATAGATGTTATTAATCACTTAAAAGCAGTAAAAACAAGATGATCTCGTCTCTTCTTTCACATCTTAACGGTTTCACACAACTGGCTCCACCATTTTAATTTAATCTATCTTCCACTTAATTTAGTTTGAAAAAATGAAAAAATGTAATCTATGGAATAAAAAGTAAAGTAATAAAACATAATGAACAAACACTATTTGTTTTGTTTCACAGCTGTGATCTTTTGATTAGAACAATTTCTTTGGAACTATGTGGGTGTGCAGAACTTTAATTGTTCTCCTCTGTGGTTATTGTGTGTGTGCGTGTGTGTGTGTGTGTGTGTGTGTGTGTGCATGTGTGTGTGTCTGGTGTGTGTCTGGTGTGTGTGTGTGTGTGTGTGTGTGTGTGTGTGTCTGGTGTGTGTGAGTGTGTGTGTGTGTGTGTGTGTGTGTGTGTGTGTGTGTGTGTGTGTGTGTGTGTGTGTGTGTGTGAGAGAGCTTCTGCTTTGTGTTGCTATCAGCAATAATCTCCCATTAGTCGTTCCTGTTGCCAGGATGCAGTGTAGGAGAAATGACAAGAGACAGAGGTAGAATAAAGGCAGGGAGGAAGAGAATAGAAGGGAGAAGAGGGAGATAGAAGGGAGTGATAAAAGGGAGACAGAAGAAGACAGAAGGGTTGAAGAATAAAGATGAGAGGTGGAGAGATGGTAAAGATAGTGTAGGTTGACAGACAAAGAACGGAAGGTGGAAAGAGAGATGCAGGATAAGGGAAAGTGATACAGTTTCGATACAAGTGCAGAAAAGGTTAAAAAAAAACGGATGAAGACGCTTCACTCTCTTCTTCCTCTGTCTTCTCTTTCTTCCCCGTGAGCAATCTTCGCTCCTCTCCTCCTTTTTAATCATCCTCTCTGCATCCTTCATTTTCTCGATCATTATTATCATCTCTCTATGTCTGTCTTCCCTGTCGTTTTTTCCGTGCCTGATTATCATTTCAGATTCACGTCTGATACAACCGACATGACTGTTAGAAACACCATGAAATATGTTGACAAATTGCGAAAAATTACATGAAGCATACGGGAAACAACACTTATGATAAGAGACATTTTGAATTTAAATCACACGCGAAAAAATCGATCAGTTTAAAGAAAAACGGCAGTATAAAAGTAAAGCTTTTGAGTGACAATGTTAACCTGGAAACAGGCTTTGGTAGTAACAGATTTCATGTAGCAGGATTATGTAATCAGGATAAAAAAAAAAAAAAAACGTAACTTTATTCCCTTACAGTTATATTTTAAAAAGGGTGTTATCAGATAACTGGTACATTTAAAATAATTGTTTTATGTTAATTGTTTCATTTTGTGATACTTAGATAAGGTTACTGATAACATTCTTTTAAATGTAAATATTTATTTTAAGATAATACATTTAAAAAGTAACCCTCCTAACTCATAAAATGTGAGCAGAGTGTAAATACTTCATTGAACTACAGAAAACTTGGTATTAATCAAATATCTATATCCACATTTGTATATTATAGTACCTTTTCTACAGCTTCATGCTTATAAAATATACAGAATCAGCAATGTGTGACAGCTGAGGTCTGCTGAATGAGGTTCAGTACATCGAAAACGTTTCATTTGGCACTTCCACAGGAGGTCTGGCCAAGAAAGAGACAAAAAAGACAGAATGGGGGGGCGGGGAGGGGGGATGCTGTGAACATCGTGCCACCTCTAATAAGAACTCTGGCAGAGGTAGAGATAAAACGGTTTGACCTGAAAGAAATGCCAGAAAAAAATAATGCGGCAATGCAGCAGACAAAGAGTTGAAGCCCAGACAGGGAGAGATAAAAACATACCTGTCATCATTAATGAGCGCCAAACAACCCACACACTGGACCAAAACTGAGATAATTGCCACAACTGTTTGTACAAACTGAACCGTAGCAGAAGATATAACCAACAGAGCTAATTAAATTAGAATTAATGGTGCCAAAACCTCATAGGTTATCATTGATGTAGAATGATTAAAAGTGAATGTCATTAGCATATCCTCGGGATTCAACATGGCTTACTCCACAAACGGCCACGAGGAACTGCAGGGGGTCAGTGAAATGAAAGTGCAATTATTCCCTTGTTTCCGAAATAAAATAAAATATACTTACATAGAACTTATCTAAAAATCATTATTCTGTATCTAAAGACATTTCCACATATATGAATGTACTGTGGGGTATTATATACTAGCAGATGCCCGAGACTAAATATCCTGTACAGTAGGTCATATCTGTAGTACAGTTTCGTTGGGTTTGTACCAAAGAGAAAAAGATAATGTTTTACATTTTCTTTATGGTCTGGTTCTTCTTTCTGCTGACTAAATAAAAAAAAAAATATATATATATATTGGTTATTTGCTTAAAAACCCTACAACGTGTACATTTGATCTTGTCGGTTCAGTCATAGCCATCAGCTTTTGGTCATCGGTAACATCAGACGCTGACAGATAAAGGTGAATTTAGTGGCCCTGTAGATGAATAAAAGCACCATCATCAAACCTGAAACACATACCGGCAGTATGTGTTTCAGGTTTGATGATGGTTGGTTAAACTTGCCATTCCTGCCAAGATCGGCTGAACCTTGCTTGATAATCAGCCATTCATTTCACTTCAATCATTCCGCCAGACATTGGGTTAATGCTAGCATTTCATTTGGTTTTCCATAACCAATGCAAAATAAGTAATCTGATTATCATTCAGGCAAAGCAATTCCTTGGAACAAAAAACTTTGGAGGGTTTTTTACAAACTTTACAATGTTCAGTGGACCTCAACAACATGACACTTTCTTTGAAGCTACTTTTTTATTTCAATTTCTGATGCTATTTTTTATGAATGTTGATAGGTATTACCTATGAAAGAGATTTCCTCACCGTTCTTAATTATTTTTCACAAAGCATGACACCAGACTAATGGAATTATTGCCAAGAACTCTCAAACTAACAGCCCCTTAGCCGGAAATGTGAACACTGTAATCTTTACAAACCCTGAAATGGTGGACCATTACTTTTTATAGCTCCAGCAGCACTATATTTTTTACAGTATTTTATTACCACTGCACAATCGTAACAAGAACGTCATGTCGGTCTTTACGCACCTCATTGTTAAAGCTCATTCTTGCACTTTTAAGGTTTTACTCATATGACTCATCATTAACGATGTAATAGCTTTCCTTTACAAGGAGACTGGAAGTTAATAGGAGGGATTAGGTAAGGTACTGTGCATAAAATCAACGCAAAACATTAATCTGGCCACCTGAGATAATACGGAACAGGAGATAAGGGATGTAGTGTGTTCGTATTAATTGAGGTATTTCATGTTTGGGTGAGCGCTTATAATGGAAGTGTTTGTGCCGTTGTATGGGGATAATGAGAAATGCTGAACAAATTCTCACATACATTTGGGAAACATCAAGTCACTTGAGTAATTTTCTGACTAAAAGATGAAATACAAGAAGGAACAAGTATGTTTTCTTGAATGAGAAAATACATATTTCCATTGTTCAAAGTACATTGAACCTGTAGTAATACCTACTACAATACATCTCTTTGGGGACTTTTTAATTGTGTTACACAACGTTTCTCACTATTTTTAACGCAGAAAGGGCCGACTTACACAACTTAATGATTGCGCGGTAAATGCAGTGATTATTCTTGCTTTTATACAGTGCTATTATATAGAGTGCTTTACAATTTGTCTGCCATTCTTTCAAATCCATAAAGGGGCTGTCCTCACTGATGGGAACAATTTAAGTGATCTTGAGCACAACCACTATTACAATAGTTAAGGTATATTCAAATACAGTTTATATGACAAGTATAATTTGCTTCTAATATTATACAGTGACTGCTATCAACATAGGGCAAAAGGGCCAAATGCAAAGGTAACCCACAGTTTCTTTATTATCACTAAAACAGTAGAAAAAAAAAAAAAAAACTAACACCAAGGATACATGGGTGAGATGGAAGGTGATATCGACAAACAGTGTTGGGCAAGTTACTTCCAAAATACAGAATATAGTACTTATTACTGTCTATTATTAAGTAATAAGTAACTCTGAACTGTAACGCGTTACTTTCACTTTCACCTAAGTAATGGATAGGCATTTTAATTCTAAAATATTAAATAGGCTTACTATTTGTTTCTCGGGTGTTGGAATGTCTCGCGATGTTGGTGAATTTGTAAAATCAAAACACAACTTAATTTGTGCGTGAAATGTGTTGTAATGTACATTACTGAGAATTACAAAGGTAAAATATTACCAAAATATCATCAGTAATGCGTTATATTACTGCGTTACAGCAAACAGTAATACCTTATTGTAACTCAAATAAATGAAAATGTGCCTTAAATAAACTTTTTTTCTAATGTCCTCAAGACAATTGCTAGCAACAATCTAATTGTATGAAAGTCTACGAAAAATGTACTGCAGTTTTCACTTGATTTATTACCTCAATAACATTTTCCTTCTGTGCAAAATGTCTCAAGCGGTAGAATGGTTCTATTCAGAGTGAAAGGGACGATAAAACAGGGGCTACCATACGCTACTCGATGTTTTACTGTGTTTTTACAGGTCATTTCATTTAATTATTTAAACCCATAAGTCAATTGTTTATTGAGGTTATACATCAAGTGATAAGTCATTTTTTCCTAGAGTTTTATACAAAAATGGCAACTGAAGACTTCAAACCTCTGGTCCAGTAACCAATGGGTGACATCATAGTGGCTATCACCTACTTACAGTATATACAGTCTATGTGTATGAAGTTCCTTTTGTTCGCATGATAAACACTTAGGGTTTGAGATAACAGCATTAATTATTGTTTAAGAAGTCTGATCCTTTCAGTAGATGTGGTATCTTTAAAGATATGCTAAATCACTTCCACGTATACATATAAGAGTTTTCTACCTCAATGGACAAAATGCTTTACAATTTGGCATTCATTCAACCCCACCACGGGCTGCCCAAGGACGCTTGCTGACAGGAGTATCGAACCACCGATCCTGTGACTGACGGCTGAGTGAGTATTTTATGCCAACAGTGAAACGAGAAGCATCATAGCTGTTCTAATTGGAAATGATAACTTTAAAATAGAGATAAAAGTAATCATCAAATCAGAGTGACACTTTTAATCTTGGTTATTTTCTGTCAGCCACTTTCTTAATTCTCTGTATGCCTCTCACTTATCAATAGTTTGTAGAGTTTGATCTTGTTGGATATACGTGATGAGAAGCCAAGGCTTTACTCTGGTTAAGTATGATCTCTTCTAGAATGTTGTTTTTGGGAGTGAGCTACATTGAGCACACTATGCTTAACTATACGCCAGGCTTAATATATTGGCTTTGAAAACGATGGCTCTCTTGATATAGTATGCAACAAGGCAAACTGACACAGGGCAATGGAAGACAAGGACTATTTAAAGAATAGTTAATTGGAAACAAGTGGCAATAATCCAAGAAAGGGCTGTAATCACAGAGGCGTGAAAACACACAAATTCAAGGGCTGCGAAACGAGATGAAAATGTAAGTTCAAAATAAGGAAGTGCAATGACAGACAGCAAATTATGAGAATAAACACAAGTGACTGTCACTTAACACCTGAACCAGACCTAACTAAACATAAATAAGTCTAAACATGGACCATAAACTAAACATGAAACACATAACATAAACCTAATAGTTAACAAACTTAACATGAGTAAACAAGAACTAAGAATGGCAAATGAACAATGTGGTGTGACGTAACACATCGACCATTT
This sequence comes from Eleginops maclovinus, assembly GCF_036324505.1. Taxonomy (NCBI): domain Eukaryota; kingdom Metazoa; phylum Chordata; class Actinopteri; order Perciformes; family Eleginopidae; genus Eleginops; species Eleginops maclovinus. The sequence goes on from NC_086371.1 coordinate 28,131,816, forward strand.
TCAAAGTTGCTTATGATGAACCAAAAATTAATTTTCATGTTGATAAAATCCATTGTTGCTGAGATCTGAGCTGTTTGTCCTTCCTTCAAAACATTTGAATACATTTAGCATGTTGAGTTTCATGTTGTACTGAATGTTTTGTTTTACCTTGGTTGCTAGCTAGCTTTAAAGCAAGATGAGGCTCCCATTCACCTTCTAAAGCTTGTTGGGTCAAATGTTTCTCCCACTGAAGGAGCACAACACTAAACTTTGTTGAATTGCTGAACAAATAGAAAGTTAGTTGGTCTGGAAAATATCAGTAAATAAATGTAAATTCATGTGGTCAGAGATTCGTTTGAATGTGGCTGTTTCTCTTGTCTTTAAGGCATGATGCGTCCATAAAGAGCTTCAAAAGTAGAATCTACTAATCTTCATCCCTCTGATTCTCTCAAAGTCCTTTCTTTTAATGTGCCACTCTTTTCTATACTCAAGTTCCCCTTTTACATCGCCATAATCCTCTGGGAGTTCTTTGTTTTGGGGGGTTCTGTTGTGCAGACACAGTTGATTGGAATCTCATTAATCAAAGAAACAAAGACAAGGAAAATAAAAAGAAGACAAACAGGGAACAGAGCTGCCACACTCTTGCACACAAACATGCCACACACCAAACAGTGCAACCAACCACTTGCTGAAAATCACCACGGAGATAATTAGAGTCACGTCCAGATGAATATCTCCCACCGCAAGTCCCAGACAGCACTGATTAGCATGATCCCAGTATCACAAAAACAAACTCGCACAGAGAAACCATGAAGCATATGGCTGGGCACACACAAATACACATTTTCCTAGTAACACACACACACGCACGCACACACACACACACACACACACACACACACACACACACACACACACACACACACACACACACACACACACACACACACACACACACACACACACACACACACACACACACACACACACACACACACACACACACACACAGTCTTAACATCACAGAGCCATTTCCCAGCCAACAAAAAGTCCTCGACACCCTCTGAACCAGTAAATCACTTTTCATCTCCTCTGATGCAACTCTTCAGCGTTCTCATTTCTTTCTCTCATCTCTTTTTGTCTGTTCTCCTCTGTCATTTTCTGCCTTAAAGTAACACTGTGGCTAGGCCAGTGACTTGAGCATCTGTGCAACAGAAATCAGTACAGTTGAGATAAGTTCGGCATAAGAAAAGAAAGACTGTTAGGGAGGACATGGAAGACAAATAGACTTGAAGACAGAATCAAATAAAACTAGCACAATAAAAGAAGAGATCCCTTTTGTTGGGTGGCTGCCGTTACACTTTAATTTCCCTTGAAGAAAACACACTCAGTTGTAGTCCGTCCCTCTGAGGGGAGTTAGTAGACTTCAAACAGAAAGTGCGGAAAAGAGAACTGAAGTTCCCACAAAATGCCAACCAATTAAAGCAAGACTGCAAAGTGAGCTAATGGATCATGCACAGCATGTTGACATACTGTTAAAGAGCTCAGACAGGTTTCTTGGCTGTTTTTAAGAAGGTGTGAAAGCTACCATTTTTAGCAGTTAAACATCAACAGATAATTAGCACATTGACAGAATGTGAACAACATGAGAATATAGCAGTTTTGAGCAACGTTTCCCTCTAAATAATATTTATTTAGCATTTTTTTGTATTACACATTGTTGATATGCCTCTTCACCTTCACACGACTTTAAATATGCCATTGACTCATTTGCTCCAAAGCATTCAAAAAAGCTCAACTCAAGTAAGACGACAATGAACTATGAGATTTTAAAGAGTCATATTGTATCATAAATAATTTTATATTACAGTGTGTTATGTGAACGAGGAACCAAGAGCTTTGCAGCTATACGAAACTTTTAAAATTAAATCCATTGAAAGGTTTTTTGTTATTGCTAGAGTTTTAAATCTGAGAGGGAAGATGTGTCAGGTAACTACAGTCCTGATGTTAATTGCAAGCTAGTTCAATAATTGTGGAGGCAGGACAGCAAACATTTACAAGTCATTTTAGCATGAATACATTAAAGGTTTTTTTAAAGCTCTAATCGTTGGGACCCAAACGCACAACATTCAAATTACTTCCTCTGGGCTTGTCTTGACATTCAACACACTATCCATTGCACCACAGGGCGCCATTTAGCACATTTTGTAGCTTTTCACCAATGGTTTGGTTTATTGTCACCATTTACAGTTGTATCACTTTCTTCAAGCCTTCTTTCAGATCCCAGCTATTGGTTTCAGAACAAAAGGTTTTGACTTACCATTTCGTTGCTAGCTGTCCAGTGGTTGTTAATGAAGATAACAAGTAAAGTCATTTAAGGACTTATCTCATGGTGATCATGTAGTTGTAGCTGTGTAGGCAAATGTCTACTACTGTGTTAGCAAACTCTGCAAGATGCTAAGGGCGTTATGTCTGTTGAGTAAATTGAGATGATTAATATGGTTTTAAATATAATATAATACAAATAAGCAAAATAATGTGCTCAATGAATATCCTAAAAGTTTTGCAGAGTATGTACTCTATTTGCATATTTTAGGGCATGTGCTTTGGTTAGCTTGAATTGTTTCTTTTATACATGGGCCTCGCCTTTATTTTACAAATTATAACCAGAGGGACAATTTAGAACAGGATAATTTACCTAGTGCTTAATTATTTAATGGGCCTGATTATGACTCAATATGGTTGCTAATTAAATAATTGTATTAAATTGGTGAACTGGGGAATTTTCCATTTATCTAATGTACAAACTATTGGGTACTTAATCGTTTGACTCAGAAGTTTGAGCCAGCAGTGAACTTAAAGTAAGAAACTTTAGAGCTGAGAAAGCCTAATGAGGGTCTCCTTTGATTTCTCTGCATAATGACGAAACATGGAGTTACTGCACTGACAGTGACATGCAGTCTAATTTTTACTAATTAGTGGAAGGATTTCTCTTTAATCGCTTTATTTAAAATGCTTCAAAACACACTGATGCTTTATTCATTTCTGTCTCTTTTGAATCGTCTTTATATTTCTGCCTATCATCAGCCATTCTTTGCCGACGCAAATGTGGAAGTGAGTAAAAGAGGAGAAACGTGTTTGAAATATAGACTGTGCCTTACTCTTAATTCACATTTAGGTTGAATCTTTTTCCTTATTTAAAAGAGCAGTAACAGTCTGATTTATCAATACCATTAATATGCTACTGAGATTATGTTATTGAGAAGCCCTTAGCACTCACTTTCGAGCGCACACACACACACACACACACACGCACACACACACGCTTGTAATGGGAGCGCAAGAGCCACAATTAGAAAGTCGGGCAATTCCATGTTTTCAATTAAAACTTGAAAGGCAAAAACCATTTGACATTAATAACTGAGCCACATACGGTCTCAGTTATGTCAAATCTTCCTTAATTAATTCTAACTATGTGAGTTTAAAGAGTCAAAAATGTCCTCTAGTAAGAAGGGCATAATTGTCGTTACGAAGAGATGCATATCATCTATTTGCATGTTAATTAAACCCCCTTGCATTGCTATACATGCATTAGTGTCTATACCGAGATCAAATGAGAAGGTTTATCTGAAGCTCTCTCAGTTTAAATACATTAATGTAATTTCTGTCATGTGTTAACTATATAGATATAATTCCTTCTATTTCCCTATGTCTTTTTAATTAGTTAGCACTGTCCATTGTTTTAAAATGACTCCATAAATTGACTTCTTTGTCAAGGTTGCAACACAGTATGTGAAACAGTGAAAAAGCATTGATGACTAAGTTTACACACAGGCTGGTAATCCATTAATAGGACTGGTTTAGCACTCCTCCAGATGGAACAGCTTGACTCAGACTGGAATAATCCATTCAGCCTTCAGCTGTGTTCGAATTTCAGCATTAATGGGATCATTTAGTGTGAATGGATGATCTCATCCAACGACTGAAGGCTGGATAAAGGAATGAAAGCCTGCCGTATGGAAGAAATAAATGAGTCACTAGTTCAAATCGACTTCCAAAACAGTGCTTAACCCACCTCTGTTGTTTTAAATCCTTATTTATTTATTCTCATGGCATAGTCACCACCATTATAGTAATGCATGCCATTGTAATCTACATACTTGGGAGGGGTACTTAAAACATTTATTCCATGGTAGTTTCTAGTAACCTGTAAACAATGTAATCAGTAACCTAATCTGAGTATGAAAATAGAAAAGTAATGTAACCTGATCACTTTTGGTTGCTTTTGGATGACCTGAATGCAATGCAAATAAATACAAGATAAAAGGCTGTATTATGTAAGACAGTCGATCAATGTAAACTGAGACAAGTAGAAACCAAGATATTTACTATCAGAAATGTGTCCTCTGCTTAGAGATTTTATTTATTGAAAAACCTGCCTTTCATGAAACATATTCCAACAGTAGCCTATACAACAATGCTACTGACGATACTACAGTTTAAAGAAGCAGAAATACAATCTGAGCTCACAGAAAACTCTCACCATGAAGCAGATTCAGGCAGTAGGCGTATAGATTCACACTTAAGGTATTAGCCTACAGAGCAGTACATCTTACAGAGAAGTAATAAAATGTGCTCGTTTTACAACAACCACAATATGCTCTTTTTGTGTTTTTACTAACATTATAATCCTGCTAGTAATTCCCAATATGCTAAAGCGACAATATGTGGGCTCATGTTGTATTTCCTCCCTCGCATATTGCTCAGTAGAGCTTGGAGTTCACTGTCTATCTATTCATAGTTTGTGTGTTCCATTTGTTGTTGTCTGTTGTTTGCGCCTCCAAAAGATTTTAAGAGATTGCAGGTGACAAAGCTGCGTCGGCTCATTCATACATTATATACTGAGTACCTGTTATGCTTTGAAACAACCTGTTCCGTCCTTCTAAACACATTTCTTCGAAGAATCATAGTTCCCAAAAATACAGGGCTCTTAAAACTTTGAAAAAGTTCTTCTGGCCCCGACGACCTTATGCCACACATTCTGACAATGTGATTTCTGAGATATTCTAATGGCAGTTTCACAGGGAGCCGCTATGAAGATTAGCCAGAAATCTTGTCTCCACTGAGAAGGGTATTATCTGCGGTAAAGATCTAAATAGAGGACCTGGTACCAAAACATTTTCATCCGAAAATTGCAGTGAACATGAGGAATACGTGTGACTTTGATTAAAAGATCGATACCACTGGACATGGCATCAAACCTCTCATCTTCCTCTCTGCTCTACTCAAGCGAGAATAAGAGGTGAGCGAAAAAGATAGCCCCCACTACAAGGCTTTCACCTCTGCTTGACGAAAGCTCATTTTCCTCCTGTGTTGTCCGCCTCCATCCATCACTCTCCTCCTCCTCCCCTTCTTGTCTCTTCCTCTGCTCCTTGTGTCTCTTCCCGCGCTGATTAATGAGCAGCGCCCTGGATGAACCTATTAACAATGTGTAATACCGCTCAGTCTGCAAATAGCACCGCACAGTCCAGACCTACTTTACACTTCTCAAGGTAGCGGTGGCCTATTAGGCTGCTCTCTTCACTATGCCCTGTTGTCTCTCGCTGGACAGCTGTTTCTTGAACTCTCTGTTTCTTTTCCCGTGTCTATTTCTGCCCTTCTGCACCCCATCATGGTTTTCCTCCTCCCCAGTTGTCTTCCTCATCATCTCTCTTGTGTCAAGTATTACTCTCCCTCTTCTCCTGATATCCTTGGCCCTATTAGGGTGGTCAAATTCAGAGATTAATAGGCCTGGGAACCACATCCGTCAAGAAAACCTTCAACGTAGAGGTGGCCCTTTCAACCTAGCTTATAGGTCATACTTATTCATTACTGGCATGTACAGTGCACACACTACTTCATTTTATTGTACTCCATATTTCATTAGTTAGTAGTTATTGGGTGTACCCAAGCCTGCAACATGTGTTGACCGTTTGACAAGCCCTTTTTTGTTTAAACAAGCAATAAGTGAAACCTCTCCGGAGACAACCCCATAAAATAAAATCCAGTGCCCCTCCACGGTTGAATGTGGCTTTCCAGAAGTCAATCTTCATCTAAAATCCCCATTAACGGGCCGCCGTATCGCATTATTGGGAGAGCTGGTGGCACATGTACTGGGGCTTGTTCCCCAAAAGAGATCCCCTCTGTCTCCCAGTTTCAACTCAAGTCTCTAAAAATAGACCCCCACACATATAACAACATTGACTATAACACCCCCTGTTGTGTTAATAACTGTGCAATACATATCTGGCTGCTATACCTTTAGTTTTGGGTATAGTGCAAATTGTGTGATTCTTGTGTATATTTTAGTATCTTGGGTGTAATATTAAGCTGTCTTTGGCTCTTTCTGCTGTAATAATGAACTTATTTTATATATCTATTAAAGGTATTGTGATACTGATTCTGATAAAGACGTTCAAGAATATGAATCGAAGTTATGAACAATATTGGAATTTATGACCAATATTTCCACCATATTCAATGAAAATATTGCTAGATTTTTTACGTCATTATACTTATCTTCAAATATTTTTTTTATCACGGTTCCAACTTTTTTATATTTCGATGTATGTATATGTATGCACCAAGACACATTTTCTGATTCTTCTGATATAAGTATACATGCTATTCAATATCACACAAGAAATGTGCCTGTATAATTTTTTCCGTACCATTCACGATAAACAAAACAATAAAAGGAAAACAGGAGAAATGCAAATGTGTTTTCTCATAAACTGTAGAAAAATACTCTTTTTTTTCACCTGGCTGTAATGACTTCCTGAAATGTGGAATTACCTCACAGAGTTGGCAGAATGTCTGTCATTGAATACAAAACAAAAAAAGGAATCCGTAAAGGACTACATAAAACACATATGTTCTTCCATACGTTACGTTCGTTACAATTCACACGAAGCCATTACCCACAAGTCTCTCACTGTGTTCACATTATGCCGGGTAGGAACACTGAACATATGGGGAAATTCATGCAGGCCTTTTTGTGAATGCAATGCAGTCAAGTGTATTAGCCAAGAGAAAATGCTGCAGGAATGTCGGGCTCAACGCTGTTTAATGTTTCATTCACCATCAGCCGACACTTATGCCCTCCGGACGTGTGTGGAACGACTGCATAAGCTCCACAGGAGGCGAATAAAGGGAGGAAAGACGAAGGCAATAGGGAAAACTATGAGTGAGAGAAAAGGAAGTGTAAGACAAAGCTCATAAAAGAGATCTTTTGAACAGCAGAGACAATGATTGGGACGGACAGATAAATAAAAGACTGAGAGAAATGAACAGTGGGGGGGCCACAGTAGTGCTGTGGAAAAGGTTTGATTTGTGAAAATGGAGCTGTGGAAAATTTGAAAATTTGACAGTAGCCTGGGGTGAGTAGTCGGGTAGCCAGAGTTAAAACAAACAAAAAACGGCCTCCTCTTTTCCTCTGTGGATCAAAAGGGAATACCTGTTTTTCGATTATATAAACTAACACCAAGTGAGGGCCTGGCACACAGTGACAGTCACTGTGTGTATACCCGGGTAAGAGCTGAAAATGAGGGAAAGTGGTCAAAACAACTGTCAAGAATAATTATTCGGCTATTGTTTCCCTTTTCTCTCTGCTCACTTGAGAATGTAACGAAGGCTTTAATAGAATTGGGTGGCAGCGCCTTAAAACGAAGGCTTTTCAAATCCTCAACGTCCCCTAATTCTAACTTAATATTGGTTCTGCCAAAAATAGATAGATCATTTAGTATACTATATAATACGGAATAAATGATTTATTTCTTTATGCTAACAATATATATGTTTTTTCATTTTATAAAAATAATACATTATGCAGTCCACCATAATGGGAAAAAAAAAACAATTACAGAACATACAAGCACCACCAGAAGCTAAATGTGCAATGAGAACATTAAGAGATGTCCCTGCAGCATAGTTGTGGAGATATATTTTTGATTCCAAAATTGAAGGGTTATTGTAAGGGTTGGGGGTTAGGATTAAAATTGTAAAAGTGTTTTAATGCAATATACATGTGATGTGTTCTAAAGGCACTTAATTACCAGGTTTGTGTCAGGGTTGGGGTAAATAGGACCCAAGTGCAGTAAGATCTCAACAAAAAGCAAGCTGTTATTCACTAAAAAGCGGTTACAAAAATGACAAAAAGGAAAAGTAGAAAAACAAAGAATATCAATCCCGGAGGACAAGGAAGGGCAGACAAGGTACATCCGAGACATGACACAGAAGCAACTCAAAGAAAAAGTAACGACCTAACAAGGAAAAGCAACGACCGAACAAGGAACAAAATGCAATACACAGAAGGGTAATCACAGGACAAGACACAGCTGGGGAGGGGAGGAGAAACACGGGGTAGCAGGTGAACACAATCAGACAATCAAATAATAGAGGGCAAACACAGGAAGTAAGACCAGACGAGACAAGGAGGAAGATACATTTCAAAATAAAACTATTAACAAAACCCTATAATCATGCCAGTTTGGGGATAACATGAATGAGGTTACGTTATCAAGAAACAACAAAAGTATCTGTATTGCCTTACAGTTACTTACAAAAATGAATTATAATATAGCCTTTATGTAACTAAGGGAATACAGGTTTTTTCATGAAGCTGTGTTGTGCCATGCAGGAGAAATGTGGCATAATACTGTTGCCTTTTTTTATTCCAAGCTATCCCTTCGAACACACATTCCTTACACTGCCATCGCGGATTTGGCATGACAAAATAGGAATGACTCAATAAAAAGAGGCTGTTTTCTTAAGCAACAAGTTAAGACATGTTTCTGGAAATTATGGGTGTTGATTTTCTTGAGGAAGATGAATAAAAGACATTTCAAATGAAAAAAGAATTGTTGTGAGTGTGGTCCTGAGTATCAACTACAAGCCATTTTTTATTATGGTCGAAATTGCTTGCTTTCACATTCAGTATGAGAATGATATATGGATGCTTGAAAAATGCGATACGCAGTGATCTGTCACAGTCGTTCCTTAATCACTTCTATTTCCTGCAGAGTGCGCTATATTTACTCTCCAGCATTTTATTTAGTGAATTAAAAAAGTGAAATCTTAGCTCCATGTTGGAGCGGAACTCCTATTATGCGATCCTTCGTATTGAATAGATGTGCAATAAATCACAGCACCTGTCAGTGATGAAGCTAATGATAACTTGAGGAAAGGCTTGAATTTAAAAAAAATATACTGCTCACCTGAGAGTATTTATCATGCACTGAATGAGGGGCTGTGGAGGGAGTGATTCCAGACACAGCTGTGGTTTGTTTACACGCTGGTTCCAGATGGCCATCGGAGGTCCTCTGAGAATTCCTGATGGGCTGTCCTGCTGGTTGACCTCAGTGGTCAGGTCACTCTAACAGCCCGGAATGAGATAAGCAATTCAGAGCTAAAAGCAGCAAGGGGCAGTCACATTTAGTCTGACTTCGTTTCTGACAAGTATTTCCTTCCTGATACGGCGAATGGCAAGCTGCCCTACTTTTTGAACCTTTTGCTCTATCACAGTCCCTTCAGTTATCACCTTCAATGCATTTTGCCCAGTACCAATGCATGATATAAGAGCAAGAAAGTGTGGAATTTTGCTGCACTGAAAATGTTATATATACTATGTTATTGGGATAGACACATTTTTGAGAAAGAAGAAAAATTGGAGTCCGTCCATGCATCCCAGTCAGCCTCAGTACTCATTATGCTGTTCAGGTTGGCGGAGAGCTGGAGCTTAGCCTAGATTGGATAGGGCGGGTGGGGGGCATGGGGCAGGGTACACTCAGGACAGTTCACCAGTCTATCACATAGCACAAAAATTCCAATTTCTGAAAAAATTAAATGTCAAAAAGGAACTGTCAACACCGACTCCTGCCAGTAACGAACGTGTAGGAGTCTTTATCTGGCATGTTGAACGTCTTACATCAATGAAATCTGGTGTTTCTTTCATAACACTTAAGATTGTTTATGAGAAGAACATTTGCTATGGTTTGTTCAGCTTTAAAAGTTAATGTCTTAGTGAATGGAAGACTGCTTTTGATGTTTGTATTTGTCTTGACAAGAACAAATGCCAATTGTAGATGAAAGCCAAACTGTGTATTTTACTTTAATACCTTTGTCAGTTATGAATATTTGGTATGAGTTTGCACATTGTTTGACTTGCTTGTGTTAGATTAAGATTAACTCATTCTTGCCCAAGTCCCATTTTTTATACTGTGACACCAATGTGTGACATGACATTGTCTTTGCTTGGTTTAAAGGGGCTATATTATGCACATTTTCAGGTTTGAATTCGGATTCTGTGTCTCTATTGTGACATGTTTCCATGCTTTTAATGTTCAGAAAGCTCTTTATGTTTCTCATACTGCCTTTGCTGCAGCACCTCTTTCACCCTCTGTCTGAAACCAGAGCCCAGTCTGCTCTGATTGGTTAGCTGGCCGACTCTGTTGTGGTTGGCCTAACACTTAGAGATGTGTAGGAAATGTCCCACCCCTTAGCTTATAGGGCTCATTGTCTCGGAGCGCTAGCCAATAGAAGTGCGAGTGTTACATAGTGATTTCTCTATATTACTGAAGAAGTCTAATGGAGCCATTTTCAGGGTCTCTGTGTGTGGGGGAGTAAATCCCTCTGGAGGGAACTTTTAGAATATAGCCTTTGCAGACCATTTACATGCACAAAAACACATTTAACACAACACAGGAAAGGGAAAACCCAAACAAGGTTTTCAAGGTTTTATTGGTCATATGCACAGCATATACAACATATATGTTGGCAATGAAATCTTATTTGCCGTGCTCCTCAACAACTCAACATACATGGTGCAAATAAGATAAATAAAATAGTGCAAAAAGAGAGAAGAATATTGATAAGTAACAACAATAAAGAGTTGAGGATGTGAAATATATACATATGTGGAATACATTGAGAGTATTTAAACACTTTACACTGTTGAATGAGGAGGTATGGACAGATGCATATATTATGTATAACAGATGTATATAGCAGATGTGTGTAATATATATATATATATATATATATATATATATATATAGATATGTGTGTGTATTATAAACAGATGTGAGTAGACAAGCATAATAGGGCATCATTAAAGGTAAAAAAACAATCCAAAAATGTGGTTTTGCATCTATCTATTGCCATTTTTCACCTTTTAGTTGCAAAGGTGTTTTATCGTGAATCTTTCTTAATTCCTTCATACTTGCTTGAAACAGTGAAGATACTGCTTTATCTATATCTTTGGTAGTCAGAAGAAGTTTCTGCAATAAACTTCCTATTTCTAAATCTATCATGCTGAGGGTTTCATTCATGTTTTACTTTCCCTTTGTTTTTCCACTACAGAAAGCAAATCTCTCAACGCGATGTATGCAATACTCCATACTACAATGTTTAAAAAAAATAGAAACCCAACAAAAAGAAGAATTTAGTGGTGTTCCCAAGTCCAACATTTTGGACAAACATGGACCATGCTTGAACCAGAATACACTGGCTTGTTGTTAAAGACATAATCTTAAAAGGACCCAAGAAAAAGTCAACACTAAGAAATCCAAACCAACAGTGGCAACATGCACCAGCGCTCGATTTCAAAACATCTGAACCTCCCAGTCCCACTCTCCGTCTTGCGTTAACAACACATTATTCATCCTGTGAGAAGCGTGACACACCACACGATTGTTACTGACAGCCAGTCAGCTCAGATCTATTTGGGTATCAGACATATGGAGTTTTGAGAAAAGAAGATTCCATACTCTCCTCCTGCTCTGCAACACATTCTATTGATCATGCTAACGTTTCAATCCCTCTGGACTTTTGACAAGAGTGTACCAGACATAGATACACAGACTGACAGAAATAAAGTGGTTACTTGGAACCCAATGGACCTTTATGTCTTGTCATATTCAAGAAGCAATTGATTATTTTACATGCACATACAAGTACAATGAGGGTTGTCAGGGTGAATACAATGTGAATATGGGTTACTTTTAACACAATAAAACAGTGTGTTGATAGGTTAAGGATTTATTTTTACCCAGGCTAGCTGTTTCCCTCTGTGTCCTGTTTCTATGCTTCAAAGCTAATTGTCCCCTGGTTCATGAGTGGCCAGAAAATCACACGCAGAAGCGAATATCTCAAAATTTCAATCACTGGGATGTTAAAGCAGCCTCAGTCGGTATTCAAACAGTTAATCACATGGCTTCTACCTGGTCCCTGAAGGGCCCTAAAGGGAAGGGATGGATCAATTTTAATTGGGCTGCCAACATTGACAGAAAGACAAGATCATTTCAAGGGTGTCTTAAGACATTATTACCCTTATCTCTAAACAGTACTTACACATACAAAATAATGCCATGAATGGAAATGTAAATCTAGGTAAAATGAATGTTTTCCATTTTGCATATGCTTCGCATAACGCAACATATTTTTTGAGAAAGGTTTCATGAAGCTTCATTAATCTCGTGCTGTTTCCCTTCAGCTGATCTTTGGCTGGTTTTAATTTTATTTCCAGGAGAGTAAAGTAAATGTTTTCTAATGAGTCTCTTTGTGCCCTCCAACCCAAGAGAGCGAACAAAGATTTGGAATATGCACAAAATTTAGCATATTTTACAAAACGATCCTCACTACACTAGCAGTACTGTGTGCAAGAGCCAAGCCTCCCACACATATGCAAGCAAAAAACTATTTTGCTTCCCACAAAAGAGTTTGTCTTCTACTCTCAGTGAAAATAATGAAGTTGCAATTCCTTTATTGCAATAAAAAATTGCAAATTTGATACTGCAATGCATATTCAGTGCATTGCCATTGTCAGTTATCCATCACTACATCGATACAACAATAGGGGGAAAAGCGGTCTTCAGTTTATAGGCTACTTAGTGTTTGTACGAGTTATCTTAGACATGGTGTCAGAGCTGGATCAAAGAAACAAGACAGAGAAGAAAGAAGGAACGCTGCTTGACTCTCTATACCCGAACATTCAAGAAATGTACAACGTATGAAGAAGTGTCATAAATATCCTGAAACATCGGAAAGGCTCAGTTTGAGCAGTGGTCACCACAATGTTTAAGCCTAACATCCCTGACCTTTGCCAAGATCTACGTATTGAGCATTGGGAGAAAAAGACTAACCATAATATACTGATAGTAGGTGATAGTAGTTATGTAAAAAGTGGATATGGGATTTTGTTTCTATGCCAGCAGATGGAGAATTCTCCAACAGTCACCTTAAATGGACTCAGCAGGGACAAACACACACACACACACACACACACACACACACACACACAAACTGTCTCTCATGACGCAGTACCGTGTTTGTTTGTAGAGGAAATCCAAACCCTTCTGTTTCACTTGACTCATTTCATTATCCCCTCTCTCCATTTCCTTCTCATTTCAAATTAACTGAGGAAGAGGAAATATGATCTAAAGCAAAGATGATTTATAAGCCGCGTGTCAAAAGTTAACAAGTGTTTTACAATGTGTGACACTGCAGAACATTTGAGTCATAGCAACACAGACAAATCATTTACTGTCTTTACTGTCGGCTCATAACAACGTGTTTAACACACAGGGCACTAACATGTCATTCATATGTGTGTATGAGCATAGGGGCGATAGTGTATAAGGTCTATTGTAGGTAAAAAAATATAAATATTTACAAAAAGGATGAGGGGTGAGTGTTCTTAGGGACATTTTTAGATGAATTTAATACATTTTGGTTTAAAAAAAGGCATGAACCACGTTGAATTTGATTCATCAATACAATGATGAATCAAATTCAACGTGGTTCCTTGAACTATTTTTTCATGCAAATCATGAACATTTAAAATCATTTCCATGTTTTTTTAATTCAGTTACATCAACTGCTTTATTATCGGAGATTAAAAAACATTTCTTGAAAATATGCAACTTTAAAAATGTAACCTGCCGTATACTCAAGGCTCCAATAATTTATCATGACCTAAAATGGCCATAATACTGTCATAATTTTTTTTTATGAAACAGAGTTGGACTACAAACCACACATAGATTTATTTAAAAGCAAAAACATGCGTTTCCAAGCACAAACATAATCCACTCTGTCTGCTGAATCACTACATTACACACGCACCTACAACTGTGTGCTTTGTGTTCATAAAACCAGTCATTAAGAAGTAAATGTGTTCACTGCCCTCTGCCTGAGGACTAGCGGTGTTGTCTACAGTTAACTACTGCAGCATAACAAATGCCACTTTTCTGAACACAATGTGGGCTGAGCTCAGGATAATGATCAGCTGTGTGGCAAAGTGGCAGTCTGGTTGTCTGATTGATAGCAGGAAATGGAAACAAGGATACACGTGTCTGAAATGACACATGGAAACAAAGGTTTACAACAACACAATTTGTGTTCAAGGCCCAGCATGTAGTGGTATACCACCATTTCTTTTGAAAATAACTCAGTTGAAATTAAGCTTTCAGGAGTTGCTAATGCTTCATATCACAGTCCTGATGCTATCTCCTGAAGCTCAGACATTTAAGTCACTGAGAACTTAATTTATGGGAAGTATATCAAATACATGACCTCAATCAATCTCCTTGGTAACCCATACAAATTGAAGCTAAAAACTAAAAGATCTTTGACTTTGTCTAAACATTTTTTTTTCATTACAGCCCAGAAAATAATACTTCAATCGAAGGTGAGGCAACGTTTCTTGTGTAATCGGGCTTGAGTGTTTATTAGCAGCAGTAAACTCATTGCTGCTATTGGTGGCCATTGTATTGCACCAATACCACCAACAACAATATAGTTGTTTGATAAGGTCTGTCATGAACGACACTTCCCGTTGTCTGTCGTTTTGCCTCATGTTTCCCCCACAATTATTTTCCTTTTTTTGGAATGCGGTAGCTTATGTTGAACAGATTTTAACGCCCTTTTGGCATATTTGTAAATTGTGACATTAACAAAATCTAATATGATTTAGTAAATGCTTGTTTTTTTTGGTATATTTGACAAACTTGATGCACCAGATGGTTTGTTACACAGAACCCTCGAGAAGTTGTAATGGGAAATCGAAAAATTCCTTGACAGATAGTTAGAAGAACCATCTGTCTATAGCGATCCACCAGGGAGAAAACCGATCAAATACTTTCCATCGAGAAAGGTCTTCAGTGACTTTTTCAGATAAAGAAATGATCTCAAATTCGGATAAAACTTTTGCTAATGCAGGCAAACCTTTTTAGGGTCTACCATTGGTGTTTTGAACAATGCATACGTTTCCGGTCCAACAAACCTTTTACACCTTTACATCCTCACATCCCCATCCAATGTGTTTTGATTGTTCGTTTGTTATGTGCTGTAAGTGTTTTATTGTATTTGGAAAATTGTTGGACATAACAAGCTTCTTGTTGGGTTAATTGAACTAGGGGTTTAAAACTGTTAGTCTTTAGGTTACTTGAGTAACCCTAGGCCTCTGAGTAGCTTGAGGTTTCTTATTATACGGCATAGGTTTGGTTCTAAGGAGGGAGGACACCTAATGTCGCTACTATGTGAATGTTTCTAACATTTTATATATTTATAAACCATAAAATGACACATTATTAGATTAACATTAAAAAAGTGCCCTTAATCTTGAAATAAGCAAACATCTAATAATAAAAAAGGGTTATTAAGGGAAATGGGCCATTACTGAAACCTTTGAAAATAGAAAAAGGGCAATCATGTAAAAGTCTTTTTTTTTTTCCTGTTTGTGACCTCTTCTTTAAAGACAAATTACGGCCAAATGCTAAGAAATATTTAACATACATTATTCCATACACTGTTCATAAAGAGCAGATGTTAAAAACCTTTAGAACTGAAAAGGAAAATACTGTAACCGTAAAGGCAATATTTGCACTCTGACATAAACATTACAGGTGAGTAATTGTATGTTTTGCATCACTTCTCTCTCCAATCACAATGCAGAGTCAGTCCAATAGCCACATCTATACGCTGCCAGTTTAATCTTCTGTGTGGAGAAAATTAATAGTAGGTACTTAATAGTTTGCTCCAGTGCAGTACATTTGTTTGAATCTAACTTAAGACAAAGACAGAAGAGTTGTCTTTTCTTCTTACAGTTGCAAAGTAGCCCTCGAAGGATAAACATGAACCAACAGCTAAATCATCACCATACTGAAAGAAGCACTAACCTTTAAAAACATTTACTTCAAAGGTCATAAAATGTGTTGTGGGATGTGTTGTGATCGTGTAAAAAGTGATAAAATGTTAAATAAAATGTGGAGATGTTTTGAAATGCAGAGGCAGTTAAGTGGCCATGTTAACACACATTAGCCAAGAGGCCTCTTGATCACATGTAGAGGCTTTGAGCTTTTTGAACAAGTGTCAAACTAAGTTTTATACCAAAAAATGCTGGGCATGGTGTCAACGCATCAGACTGCAACAAAATGAATGCTCCACTTTTCATCAACATAACTGGAAAAACTCCAAGCACTTAATTAAGATTAGTAGGAAGTAACATTAAGTCAGTATGGTAAACTAAGACCCGTTTCAATATGTATTACACTATTAAAGGGCTGTTACCAGTTCTCATATCCAGCATAGCCTTTAAAAATTGGCTCAGTAGGTTATGATCTATTCGTTAGCTGGAGGAAATTAATATTCTGGCACCACTTAGTATTTTGTGTTGGGTGTTTTGTGGATTGTAAATGTTTCTGCATAATACATGAAGTCTTAAATTCTAGTTGAGTTTGTAAGATGTATTGTACTGTTGTGTAGAACTGAGCCTCTATTCTAAAAGCTTTGGTTAGTTTTTTATAGTGTTCTATTTGACTGATCTCCTTTATGTTTTATTATTATTGAACGTATGTCTTGGATATGTCTGCTTTAATGTGCATAATGATTTTCCTTTGTGGTGTTTTCTTCGCATTAATCTACTGAAGACAGAAAAAAGTTCCACTGCGTTAAATTTGTGTTTCAGGGTAAATCCCAATAAAGTTCCATAAACATCTATTTAATCTTAACATAGGCATTGATACGAGACATAGTTGGAGATTAACAGCTTTGATCCGCATTGAATCATTGTTATCTCATGGGTACACTTTTAAAAGAACAGCCAATAAATGTGCTGTAAAGACTGGTGAAAGGTAAAGACAACGGTGAGACACTTTCTCTGAAATAGTGTAGTTTTATACTTAGTTGTACAGACAAAGAAGATATTCATCTCAAGAGCCTTAGAGTTTGTAAAATGAGATTCATCCTCAAATATATCGTGTGATTGCAGAGCTATTTAGAGGCCAAGAAACGAAAAATGTCAAGGTCACATCACAAAATGTGACAAACCTGGAACGAATGGAGGAGAGCCTGGAAACAAATACTTATTACCTTTGTATAATGAATTTATGTTAATTTTTTTAGCTCTCCCTGAATTGTTAAGCCCCATGTAATATTCTCCTAAGCAGCAGAGATTTATGTTTGTATTTGTGTGTGGTGCGTGCTGTTAAATTATTGTTTTGGTACCAAAAATACTAATTACTTTGGCTCATTTTAATCTGTTTGGGAGGCAGGGGAGGAGTTTTCATTTTTTCTGGGGCATACACAAAGACACATACAGAAACATGATGCACACACACACACACACACACACACACACACACACACACACACACACACACACACACACACACACACACACACACACACACACACACACACACACACACACACACACACACAGATAAGCTTGATCGGTGTTTACCTGATGCCGTTGTTTTTTAATTTCCCTCCCACCACCCTGTCGTCACTGATGGCGGATATAAATGAATTTCTTCGCCCCCTCATTCAGACACAAGGACACAGAGTCATTTGCTTCTAAGATTCTCTTCTCCTCTGCTTCATACAATCACATATAAGAAATGCATGTGTGCCTGCAGGCATTTGTTCCAGAAAGCAAATACTTGCGTTCCTATATGCATACTATAAGTGTCTACCTGTGTGTGTCAACTCATTACCCAAACACCCAGAGAGAAAACTGTTTGTCACTTTGATCAAAGAGAAGCATCATTCTAACATGTACTCTGGTACTGTCATCTGTGGAGCTTGCCAACGCAGGTTGGGCAAAGTCACAAGCTGTCAAATTGAATAACTTTGTTTTTATAGCACTTTTATGTTAGTGTCCTTCAAAACAGCGATGTGGAGACAAAAGAGTGGATCACATACCTTATAGAGTGGTGCAGCGATGACGTAGTTCTGTGGGCCGACCTAAAAGTTAGCATTGCAAGCAATTATTTGACCAAAAGCATTGGGATTTTTCCATTGGATATCAGATTATTGTAGAAAATAGACTTTGTGGAAAACACACATTTATGATACTTAAAAGTGTTGTTCAGCACGATAATCTCCACATCCACATCCACACCACATTTATTTTACTGTGAACGGGAGAAGTAAAATGCTAACTCTAGGCTATAAAAAAGCTAGATCATGGTAGCAAAGCTGCACATCACCAACGCTAAGCTAAAGGTGGTTAATGTTCAACGTGATGAGGTTTACTACTCTCGTTTGGTCACTTGTTAGCAATCGTTGTTTGTAAGACACATACATCCTTCAAACATAAACAAGTGGGTTATTTACTGACACATTTTATGTTGTTGAGAAGAGGGAGCGGTAAATACTGAAATGTTCACTTGTTTCCGAGTTTCTAAACTCATTACTGCACCAATCTTTTGGTGCCATGACTATCCTTTCCTCCCTAACCACACTCGCAATAAAGCACCTCTCAACTATGTGCTGAGTGCTGCCACTCATAGTTGATAAGTCTACTTCATATAAATAACGTTGGGCTTGTTTGTTTTTTTCTGGAAAGTCACTTATAAATATCAATAGCGTTGATTTGCATTGCTGCGGCTTTTTGTTAAGGTGTAGTTGCTTATTATGGGGTTGTCTCCAGTCTTGGCAAATGTAATATTAGCAGCGTCCTATTTCAGATTTATTCTTTCCATTCTTGCCTTTCACAATAAAAGCCCAAGATTCAGACTCTTCATCTCTGCTAATGAGAGGGAACTTAAATTAACTCAGGGCATCATCACCTCTCAAAGGCGTCGCAATTTTCCAGGGCAATTAATGAGACATGGGATGTAGCCATGTTTATTTAAAAATGCCTTTATAAGTATGGTTCCCTGTTGTTTTTTGTCACCTATCTTGGGAGTGTTTCCATTCTCCTTATTATTTGTTTATCTCACATGATCTGGCAACCCTGCTGTCACTGATAGCCTATACTGCAGCCAGCAATCATGTTTTAGATGTTTTCACCCAAATAACATTTGTTCATACAGTTTGGCATAGCGAACATGTTGGAGGCATTTGTTTACTCATAAAACATTTCCAAAACTGATTTTCTGATGCTGGCATTGCAATGTTTATTGGCCCGACAATAAAATAACAACCTTGTCTACGCCAAAAATGATTTTCGCAAAAAAATAGACGACATCTCAATTACTTTTCAAAGGAAACATAATTTTTGTTATTATAAATTATCTTTTTTTAAAAACAAAAACGTTAAGTGATGGCCTGTCCATCCACCTTGACCCCCACCCTGTGAAGATCGCCACAGACTTTGATTCAAAATGTATTTGTAGTACACGGAAAAACGGCCGAGTAATAAACAACTCAAAAACCCCATAAGGTACCTTTAATAGAAAAGTCCTTTTATAAGTACACTCTTAATTCAAAACGCTTCATGAATTAGCACCACATAGAAATACTGATTATGTACAGATCCACTGTATCATGACTCATCATATTGTGGAGGTGGTCATGTAACACCAGTTTACCTGAAACATCTCAAAATCAGATTATGTGATGAGTCACTACTGTGTCTAATAAGTGAATAAGAATAAGGATTATTCAATTCAAGGCAAATATGAAAAAGAAGTTATGAAGCTGTAAACAGCCAGTCCTTATAACCAGGCATTAATTGGTTTAATCATGTTCATATTTTCTTTATGTAGGTTTGAAAGAGAGGTTCAGCGCTGGTGTTAACTGCTCAACTGAAGAAGACATTAGGCTATTGTAATTAAACAGTATCATAAATCATGATGTGCATTATACCTGAGGATCATTTAGTCAGGGGCTGATTGAAAAATCTATTGTACAGCTTGAGAATTCATCACCAGATATGTCATCAACAATTCCATATTAATGGCTGAGCATCATGCACATGTTGAAACAGAGATGAATTATTGTCACACACACACAAACAACACACACTTCAAAGTTTAATCACCAGTGTCAACAAATAAGGTTAAACGTGTGTCTCTGCACTGAAGTTTAAAACATCCATAACTAAAATGGCAGTCGGAGAGCAAAGACCTCTGCCAAGTCCAATGGTGCATTTACATTTACACATACATTCATTTTCCATTAACACAGTCTTTTTTTTCAACTTTGAACTGTCCTATTTGATCAAACTTGTTATTCTTCCATTAATATTTTCTATTAGTTACTTATTAAGCTATGCCCTTTCTAAACTTTGATAGAGAGAGATTTTGTTTCACTGTTAAGTTGCTGCTGTTCCACGCCACTTTTCATGGCGCTAATGCGGGCTAGCATGGTAGTAAGAACAATGGCTACCCCCACTAAAATCTGAAGGACACAGAGGATGCTGGGTAAATTGAAGAGACGAAGGAGAGCTGGGTCGCGATTTGTGGAGACTAGGATATGCAAGCCATGTCCCCCTCCCTCATCATGAGCAAC
This sequence comes from Eleginops maclovinus, assembly GCF_036324505.1. Taxonomy (NCBI): domain Eukaryota; kingdom Metazoa; phylum Chordata; class Actinopteri; order Perciformes; family Eleginopidae; genus Eleginops; species Eleginops maclovinus. Next base: position 28,152,570 of record NC_086371.1, read on the forward strand.
ATAAGATAAATGGCTAATGGAATGAACGAGCGAATGGTGTTAGCTAGGTATCAGACGGAATATCTGGAGTGTAGTTTAATGTGTTCTACGGAAACATGGCGGCACCAGGATATATCTGGCAACAACGTTTACTTGAGCTGACAAGTAATCAAACTTAACCCCCCCACCTAGAATTAATAAAGTATTTTGATTGATGATTAATATGGTATTTTACTGCTCAGAGTTAAACATTAGAATGATAACTTTTTTCGAGTTGTAGTTCAGACTACAAGGGGCATTAACACCTTGAACTGATCTTCACTAATACAACGCTACAGAAATTCAGCCCAAATATGTTGTAATGAGTACAGATGTATAAGACAATTTCTATAGCAACTTCCTTGGCCCATGTTTTATTTTTCCACCATACAGACAGACAACTCGGAATACAACTTCCTTGGCGGATGTAATTAACTTACAAAGCTTCTCCTTCAGCCTTTGTTGTCCATCATAACCTCACCTTAACTGCAGCTGATTTACTTTAGAGGAAGTAAAGAACTAGGCTCAAATTAAAGCAAACAAAAGAATATTGTCTTAAACAGATCTGCCAAGGTCTGGTATATACAGAAACGCCATATAATATTGTGAGTGGGAACAGCCGCGACTCCACAGAAAAGTTCTCACAACTCCGCTCAACTTAGATTCTGTAACACCATGCATTTGTATAAGCAACTTGTATTGCACCTTTATATGAAATAATAGACTTGAAGAAAAAATATGTCGATGTGTATTGTTTTAACTGACTTTTTGAAACTGTAATTTGAGCAGCTGTTGTGTGGTTGGGGTGTTTCAATGACACGGTACGAAACAGATTGTTTGCACCTTTTTCTAGCAGCAATGATTTTCCTCACACCAGCCTAGTTTAGCTTTACTTATTTGTTGGCAAGTTCATCATTTCTTCCCACAATTGTCACCCAGTCATTTATTCTCTTTTTGAAAAATTCACGCAGCAATAATCATGGATCATTTTAGGTGGCCAATAGCGAGTCTTTGAAAAACATTTGCCGCGACTCCCGAAACGTAGGATTTAAAACATATTAACATTGACGTGTGACGGTGTGTAACATTATGCCAAATGAAAAAAAATCAATTCTAAAACGAAGGCTAAAGCCAACATTAGGAGTTAGTGACAACACATCCTAGTAAGTTAGCTAAAAGATTTATGAAATAATATTGCGAAAAACTTTTGACACATTTACTGCACATCACGCTCTGCCGCTCTGAAAGGGAGCTCTGCTCTGAGTATTTGACGGCCGGTCTGAGTTCCCCACTGGTCCAGTTTGCGACAGAGTGACTCCGGCGCGTGCAGTTACTACTAACGAACGCACCCATAGTTAATGAAGCTGCCTGAAGTAAGACTGGAGTTTAGCCGACAGACAGGAAGACTCGAGCACACAGCTCGCGCACCTTATAAAATAAAACCCTTCGCGTCATGATGGCACAGAACAGCTCTTGGTCGCAGATACCATTTTGGATTCAAAACGGGAATTTCCCAGAAAGACGACAAGTTTGCATCCCTGTATTTGAATCTTTGGCAGTTTATTACAATACCCTCAATGGCATAGCTTACATTTAATACACATTTCTTATATTAGTCTACTGTGTTGCATGGCAAACTGGATCCATTGTGAGTGACGCAGGAATTGCGTTCCGTCGTCAATGTGGGTGCAGTAAGCTAAAGTTAGCAAATTTGGTTGACAACCCAGCACTTTGATGCAATAATAGATGTGTGCATTTGTATTGTTTGTCTCATCATCACATACTGGCTCCTTAACTTGGCCCTCAGTCATGAAAACTTTGAAAGCTTTTGGTCTGTGTCGTGGCTCATTCTTGTAGGATATTTAAAACTGTGCTACTGGGCTCTAATGCTTGACTCACGTTAAAACCATCCAAATAAAACTCTGCAGGCGCTGATTTCCTTGCCTTCCTTTGGCTGATTTATTTACTTCCATAAAATTAAATAAACAAATAAACACAATTATCAGTGTAACGTGAGGTCAAAGATAGTACCGATTCCCCGTTCCGCCCGAAGCTCAGTTCCTCAAATATCAGTTCATAATAAATAATAAATGAATACAAACTTTTCTTAGAATATTTAATTTAATACAAATGTATAAATCAAAAGAATATATTAAGACCTACATTTTTTTCCCTAAAAACATTTGGCTCTGGACATCAACATTGGAATTCTCCAACCCCATTCGTTAAAAATAAAGACAATTCCCAGGAATTCAAATTATGTACAGTTTTAATAAAGAAATGATGAAAGAACATTCTAGTCCCTGCTACGTAATATAATGTCTATAATAAGACGGTTCTGCTTGCACCTCTGCCTAAAGTTCCGGTGTGTAGTCAAAGTACACACTTTTTTTTTCATGAATGGCTTTAAAGCAGCCCTTTGACTCGAATTAGCAAATGAGAGCAACTCAATTTAGATCACACAAGCAAGAAAAGTAGGGTTGGGCAATTGGCTGAATGTTAAGGCTACGGGCAGTTGGCTTAGTTGATGTCAGTTCTTTATTTGGCTGAACTTGGCATGGTTGATTTTTTGATTGGGTTTTTTGCAATGTTCCCTTCCTTGATCAAACTCAATTAAGTTAGTGGCTGGCTGTGGATATATCCATGTTGTACAGGGCTTTATATATAGACAATTTTAACAATACATCTCAGTAAGAATTCATCATTAGTAAATATTTTTTTCTATTGTAGGTCAAGGGAAATTCAAAACAATACAATAAGGTATTATTTGCTTTCTAAACATTTCTAATCTACAGTGTACACCAAAGTTCTAGTACTTTCTTAAATCTGTCAGAAAAAAATGAAAAAAGACACCCATGACCCAAAAATATTGTATTATAGCCAGGAGCGGGGGAGGTGGGGGGGGGGGGGGGGGGGGAATGTTCAGAGAAAAACTGAATTCATAATAAAAATCCTAAAAGAAACAAGAAATAAACTCTCACCACTGTCAGCATGGTTTCCAAAGTGGTTGATGATGCCCACCAGGCTGTACCACCCAAAATCCTGAGAGGAGCATAGTAACAACGGTTAGGTACACACACACACACACACACACACACACACACACACACACACACACACACACACACACACACACACACACACACACACACACACACATACCACTTCAGTAATCTCAGAGATGGCGAAGGGTTGAGGAGATTAAAGAAAGACTAACTGTGAAGTTTCAATTCTGTCTTCTCCGATAAAGATCATTCCTAGGAGCTATCAAAAGAGGGAGAAAGGGGGGAGATTGATAGTGTGAAGTGTGGATAGAAATACATTGAAGGAATTTACAGCTTTTTTGTCACAGTTGACATCCATTGTTCTAAAATAGACACTCAAAAGAAACAGAAATATACACAAGCAGCAACAGAGAACCTGATAGAGAAAGATAATCATTTTAACTGTATTAAGACACACAGGCAATGAAACAGCGAGAAGATTAAATATTGATGTTGCTTGTGAAATGACTCATTTTAGTGGCCCCCTGCTGCTACAGCTGATCTTTAATTTCGAGATTATCTGCTGCTCTTGCAGCATATGGCATATATGTATTTTATTTCAAGTGGCACGTTTGAACCTTCCAATTAATTTTAAACAGCCTTTAGAGGCAGTGACACAATCGCAGCATGAAGAGAAAAAAGCACAGATAGAGAACATTCCGGCTGCTGATGTGTTCCTGAGCAATGTACAGAGAAAGTGAACAGGAGAAGGAATTCAAACATTCTCAAATACTACCCAAATAATGTCTTAAATATAGCAGGCACAACAAATAAAAACTGGTCTTTGATAAAGGCTATGCAGAAACACATTTGTTACTGAAGCATTTACTACTCCGAGTTCCAACAGAAGTACTATTTTCAAATCCTATGTTATCGCAATTGCTTCCACTAAGCCTTTTTTGTTCCTTGTTTACAAAGTTAGAAGGGTCCCTTCAGTAAAACACTGTTGCTATTACCAGTCACCAGGAAACATATTTTAATCCGTAAACTATTTGTGAAAGAGTAAATGGTCAAATGCATTCAAAGACTCAAGCAGATTTATTGTTGGTGTCAAGGTTTTTCTCCCCTTGTTTAGCCCCTTCGACTGCCATCTACTACTGTAGCAATACAGAGACTATGGGTAAGTGCCCCGCATGACCCTCCGTTCTAAATCCCTGAAATCTCCCTTTAATGCCCAGAATGGATGGTTATTGCTCTTTGAGATTATTTATTAGAAAACAAGGACGGAGATGGTGAACAAAGTAACACGAATGGCAATGCAATTGGAATTAATGAGTGGGGTACAGATGTATTCTATTACAAAACAGATTTCAAGGTTTCAAGGTTTTATTGGTCATATGCACAGCAGATACAGCGTATATGTTGGCAATGAAAATCTTATGTCGCGTGCTCCTCCAACAACTCAACATACATGGTGCAAATAACATAAATAAAATAGTGCAAAAAGAGAGAAGAATATTTACAATATCAACAATAAAGATTTGAGGATGTGAAATATATACATATGTGGAATACATTGAAAGTATTTAAACACTTTTCTCTGTTGAATGAGTGGAGTTGTTGAGGAGCTCGAGACACGGCAGCCATCCTCGGCGCCATCTTGCAACATAATATGCATAATATGCATAAACATGTGGCAGAGGTGAGAATCACAACACTATTGTTTTACAGATCTAATCATATGCGTAAAAGTTGTACTGCTATTATCTCCATTTTCCATCAAACAATCTTAGTCTGGATAATAGATAATCTTGAAGGAATTGCTGTTTTCCATTAACAGCACCGGCCTCAAGATTTTATATTTTTACACACAATAAAACAAAAGCCTCTTATATAAACCTGCTTCAAATAATTGTTTTCTGCGTTTCAGGTCACTATATGGAGAGAATATACGATGAGCTTTAAATCGTGGATCGCCAGCATAGCAACCAACAGAAAAAAAACAATGGCTGAGGTCAGAGCAGTCGTTCCGTACACAAAATGAAAACAACCCAAGACTGAAAAAAGACTTGAGAGGGAAAAAACATAAAGAAAAGGTGAGAGAGCAGAACAAGGACAGAGAGTGGAGGAGTGAGAAAGTGGAATAGAAGCCCAGAACGAAAGAGATGAAGGCTCGGCTTGATGATTCATTTACGTGTTTAAACCTATTTTACACACCGCCGCCCCTATTCATCCCCCTACAACAATAGGTGGTAATTTTCCCATGTGTTGATAAATTACATGGCTCCCGCTGTAAGCAGAACACACGGCTGTGCTATTATGAGAAAAAAGCAAATTCTACTTAAAAAGGAGAATGATTGAGGGAGAAGAGGTTGGGGAGTGGAAGGAGGAAGGAAGACAGATGGAAGAGTGTAGGGCTAATTATTGTATTGGGAGTGAAACGAAAAACCGGCACGGTGCTGTAATGCAAAATGGGAGTCAGAAATAATGCACCTGTAAAGACTGTATGGAGAGAAAGAAAAAAGGGAGTAAGGCGCCTGTTAATATGGATAAAGATAATGAAGGAGAATGAGGAGTGGTGCCATATTATGTAGGCGTCGTAATTACTAACCACTCACTACCAGCAACATCAAAGCATGACAGACAATAGGAGACAACAGGGACTATTTTAAATCCAACTCAACCCCCCCCAACGCAACACAAACCACCCAACACACACACACACACATACACACAGGCAGTATTATAATGGCTGAGAGCATAATTTAAACACCCGGAGGCAGAATCAGTCTGGAAGGTCTTTCTGTTGGGGCCCCCGGAGCTGGCTGTGGGTCCCCGATGATATGGGCTCATGTCTGGAGTTTTAGCTTTGCTGCTAGCCGCCCACCTCTCTCCCACACTGTCCCTTCCCATGGACCAGAGAGAAAAGGATGACGACAACAGGCAAATTTCAAAGGGATAAAAAAAGCTGTCATGTCATGGCTGTCTGAATGTAAAAAAATATCAACGAATACTTGAAGCTTAACAAATGTGAAGGCCAAACTGTAAAAAAGCATAAAAGGACACAAGCCTCAAGTGCCAGAGCAAGTCACTTTGTTTCAAGGACTGTACAGCTCCGGAAAAAAATAAGAGATCACTCTAAATTGTTCTTAAATCTTTATCTCTATATTTATGGCAGCCATACCAGTGTCTGCTGAATTCCAACACGGAGAAATGTTGTCCGTAGTTTATAGAATACAATCAAAAATAACAAAAACATTTAACTGAAAGTCAAAACTATAAATAGTAAATCCGGAGAAACAGCTAATGCTGAAGTGGTCTCTTCATTTTTTCTGAGGCTGTATGTGGAATATTTCTACAAGGACTTGGAAAAGAGGACCAGTTACTGAAGAGGTGTGTTAAAGTATATACATTGGAAATGGTTTAATTATTTGATTTACGTCATAGTATTGCGTAGCGTTGCCTTGGCCTGTGTATCATATTCAGAAATGATATAACTAACGGGGAGGATATTTGTTTGACAGTTAGCAAAAACAGGCTCTATCTAAGCTAATCAAAACACTGTTTGGATTTTCAATTCACATGAGGTATTTAGGTGCTTCCAGGGCATTTGAATACTTTCTTAGAAACACATTTTGCTAGGGTAATTGGCCAATTGTGAGATGTGACAGCACTCAAAGTAAGCCAGTCAATGATAACCCTCAAAAGCAGCATTTTTATGTTCAAGGAACTAATCACTCCTGACTAACAAAGTAATTAAGTCTGCTGTAGCACTAACAAGTTCTTTTTTTATGTTAACCTATATTTTTTCTTTGGAAAAGTAAGGAAAATATTCATGATTCATTTAAAATTCAGTCAAATGTGCTTCTACGACGATTAGCTTAATTGTCAGTTGTATTACACTGTAGTGGGCGTTAACTTATGCGGTTAGCAGTGTTGACATACACATTTATGTTTTTTTGCATGGAAAAGCTAATGGGGACTTCCTATAGGGAAGTAAACTAAACAGTGTACACGTTGTGCTGGAGCGCCAAGCCACCACCAACATTTTTATTAACGTTCTTTCAGTGAAAAATTAGCATAGCCCATTTTTGTCATGATCGCATCCACATTTCCATAACTTGTCGCAATGAGTATATGATAATATTTTATGTTACAATAGTCTAAACTACATTTAGACTGACTGTGAATAAATAATGAGTTGCCAGGAGTTCACATACAGTATTGTTGTTGTGAAGCATTGTTTGCAGCTCTAAATAATTGCAGTAATTAAAACTAATAGGAACAAATTAAAATGTATCACCTCATTTCTACTCATTGTGTTTAGCTGTTGGCTCCATTTTAATCACCCAAACATGTGAAATTCTCTCTCCTTACAGTGGAAAACTCTCTGCTTTCCCAGAGAAAAAGCTCACACCTTTTTTGGAAATCACCTTGCCATGTTCATCATTTATGCTGCTATTGCTGGATAAGTGTGATTTCAATACCTGACACCAACTCAGTTGACTGTCTTTAAATATAGGTACATTAATCCATAATGTCAGAAATGTAATCCCAGTGTTGTCTTGAGATTTTTCGTGTCACTATAAACCAGTTTATCTCAATCATTAAATACATTTTCCTCATATCTGTATCTTCTGTAACATTAAGGGATTGGCTATTTTGGAAAAAAAATGATGACACTGTGATATTAACCTAGCTCAAATTAAGTTAGCTCAAAACCCTTTACCACAGTGAGAAAATGAACCCATACATATCTAGTAGTTTCTCTTCGATGCACTGTTTAAGCTGGAGGCAGACAGGATATAGTGCCTACTGTGGCTAGACGGACGTTGTAATCTATCAGATGGCTGGGGGGCTGGGCTGAAGATAACAGTTTTGCTAAAAAGTCACAGCCTCCCCCAAATGAAATGGTAGTGAGTGCTTCAGTAAAGGTCTAAATCTGTCATTACAACAATACTGCCAGCTATACTTTCTCAGAAGCTCTTCACAATGTGCCACTGCCTTGTTTTCCTTGTGGTCCCTGTGGTCTAGGAGTTATTATTATCCAATAAACTGGGACAAAATTGAAAGAGGGGCTCAAAATATGTCCTGCAAAGCAAATGCATATTGTCTCTTCCAGACAGTCTTATTATTTCACACGGGCCTCTAGGAAGGAAGAAGACAGTTCACTCTATTTTGGTCTTTATTACCATTATGGTAGTGTGCTTCATCAAACCATAATTGACTTCTGAAATAACCTTGTTCCTTATTTCTTATGCGCTTGGGAATCCTTCGTTCATTTGTTGCATTACCTTTCTGTGTCTACAGCCCATGTCCTTGACACCAGACTTCCTTTGGGTGTCATATTGCTCAAATAATATTGCGCCTCAATGCTTAAGTGCTTGGCACACTGTCTTCTTAGCACATTGTCTCACTAATTGAATGTTTTATATAGCTGACACATATAAATTAAATCAAGTTGAGAACGTAGCCATACTGTAATTCTTAAAGGGTCAGTTCACTGAAATATGTGTGAACAGTAAGTCTGTTAGGTATGCTACTCAAAACTTTGTTATAGCTAATCACAAGAAATTGATGGATAGTTTGACGGCTTTTTAAAATGCCTTCACAAACACACTTTTCTGATTTCAGGTTAAGGCCCCGCCAGCCATATTCTCTAACATTTCCGAACTAAAAATTCAAACCCACTTTATGAATTGAAAAGAAAGACATGTTAAATACTGTCTCAAATTGAGTACTTTTGTACTTGCACTTGATGCTTTGAATGCAAAAGTGTGTCCCAATGCGAAGTATTGCAAAATACACTATGAGTACCCTGAGTACATTAAACGACCACTTAATATAATGGACAAAAGTTAAGTGTGGAATGGGGGACACTTCTCGCAATCTACAATCGCTATCTCGACCATGTCAAGGCAGTTACGTAACCAGTCGCGGTTCATGTTACTCACACAGCACGAAAAAAATGTAAGCTATTCTTATGTTTTCACTGTTTATGTAATAAACTGATATACAAGTGCCGAAAAAGAAGCCACTGTTATTTTAAAATAGTTTATTGAGCAGAATGTAATGATTATGTATCGTTAGCGAACATTGCTAGCTAGCTAGGAGAGACAATGGTCACTTCCTGTTAGGGCACAGCAGCCGTGTGTGATTTGAGACGATCCTACAAGTATTGAGACACAGCATAAGTGTTTGAGCTTTTCTCTTAAGCTCTCTTCCATTCTCTAAACAACTATGCTGTAATTTTAAAAGCAAAACTGAGTTTAACAATATAATTGCCTGACTCAAAGTGTGCATTGTTATGCCCATATTTAATTATTAAGGGTTCTTCAACAGGAGGATTTTACCCCACCTCCATGGGCTTTTTGTAACAACTTTGCCTTGATGACACAAATGGTTGTATATATGATGTATTGGGGCTGGGATTTTCCCAGCCCCAATACATACAACCATACAATACAGCCCAGCCCAGTCCTGAAATAAATACTACCTCCAATAAGGCTACCTTGTTTGCTTTTGTGTTCGCTGTGGTTCGTGCTGTTGATGATTTATTTAGGGTTAGGCATTTTGCATGACCCAAAAATTTAGAACATCGAAGACTGTGGGCAGCAAATTGCAAGGATTCCATATTGATCTTTAGTTTGACGGTCTTTGGAACCCAACCCAATCACTTATTGTTATTTTTTTGAAAATACCAGAAAAAGAGAAAGAAAAGTGGGTGTACAGCTACTGTAAAAGTTCAAAGAAAAACTTAAGCTGGAACTAGGCTACATAAACCTTCCTAGAAATAAAATATAATGAGATGTAAACAAGTGCACCAATATACATCTAATCAATCAAGACAATTAACATTAAAAATCAAGCTCAATGCAAAGTTTTCATACTCTGCAGTCTGATGAAGACATCATTTGTTTTCAGAACAAGGTCGGAATGAATTTTATCTGAATTCTCGGTAATTGAATTTCCTCTTCAACTTTTTTGTAAAGTGGCAGTAAATGGCTATAAGAAAATATTAAAGGTCTTTCTTGAAATGCATTTGGTAAGTGCAGATTCATGAGTATTATAAAATCCTACAATCTAAAACCTGAATTTGTAATTACAACACTACAGACCAAAACTAATAAATGGTTGCTAACTTACATGTATGGTAAATTAATAAGTAATTCTCCATCTATATTCATCGATAAAGAAATGTTAAGATCTCCCGGTCAGTCAGAAAAATCATAAAAAAGAATATGTCAGTGAAAATATGAGGATATTTTATTTCTTAGTTATTCAAAAGCTGTCTTTTTTTTATTAAAAAGGAAATTGATTGGCTAAATTTAATTAATTATTACAATGAATGTCTTCTCTTTGAAATGTTGCACAGACATAGTTTAATAAATCTGTTGAAACTGGCTGCTTTTTTGATTTTCCAAAGAACTAGACTTTGTTGCAAATATTGTGTGCTTTGATGGATTCTTGTTGTGGTTGCGTGTTGAATACAAGTGCTCTTATCTTCACATCAATAACATCACCTCTTTGGTTGTCAGTCTTTTGTCAACTCGAGTCCACCTGAGAGGCCAATTGACGTCTTGAAACCAAATTGTTTGAGTAAATCATTCAATGTCAAACATGATTTTATGGAATTCTATGAATTTCTCTCTTCACTTCTTTTGGATCTAAACAGTACAAAATATTAAAACTCCTGAAAGTGTCCTCCGAGAGTCTATCTCTGGCGGCCCTAAACATTATGTTTTATGCATAAGTTAAATACAGCAGGTCCTGGGTGAGTTACAAACAGAGGGGTAGGTTGTGTGTGTACCATAAGTGTTTGTGAGTGTATGCACTTGCTGCGTTGCTTACAATATGTTAATTGTTCAAACAGTTGTACAATGTAACGCTGTGTGACCACTAAAGGCCTGCTTCAGGTGCTTAGGAAAAGTCATGTTTTAAAGATGAGCTACATCCAACTGTGTGCGTGTATGTGTCTTGAAATATTAATGCACAGAAAAACACAAGGGACGTCTGTGGAAATGTCCCCCCTGTGTGTTAACATGTTGCCTTTAGGGGAATCGCTGTGCATAGCACCAGAGGAAGTTTGTATTTGTAAAAGACATAAAAACCAGTGATATCTCACTTCATTGTGACATATAAAAGTGTTAAGTGAATCGACCGTTCATCTTCGTTTGAATAATATACTTCAAATCTACCCAGCAACCAATCATGTTGCCCAAGCAGAAGGGGAAGTTGTGTTTGGCAATGCAGACAAGAAGTCAACCAATAATAATATGATTTTGAAGTTTAGTTCTTTGGATTGACTTGTTTGTCTTGTTTTAGGACTTAACATGAGCCTTTGTCGATCTAATTTGGGACTTGACTTGTTTTTACAGTTTTAATGTTGAAAAAAATCCAATTAGGAACGCAAGAACACAAAACATGACAAAGGTAGAGATTGAATTGAGCTTGATTGAATGGGTGTACAGAGTATTTCATACTCTCGCCTCACATCAAAAATGTACCAGCTTTTAACTCAACATAAGCTGGTTGTAGCTGTTTTGTATTGTCTACATGTATGCATTAGGTCTGAGATAGATTTTCTTATTTTAAGACTTGAAATATGCCTTTTTGGGTCTTAATTTGGGACTTGAATTGTCGTTACCGTTTTAAAGATGAAAACGATCCTATTAGGAAAGCAAGAATCCAACGCATTATACAGATAGTGTTGAATGTGAGCACAAAGGCTCAGTAGGTCATACTCTCGACTGAGAGCTAAAAGGTACTGGGTTTGAAACCAGGTCCTTCTGGAAGCAGCTGTTTCTTGTTTTATAGATAGTTCTGTGATAGACTGGCGACCGGTCCCGAGTGTATTGTCTCACTCACTACATATTTGTGCAATGATAAGCTCTAGCATGAAACACAAGGCATATGCCTGATAGCACATGGAATATAATGACATGAGAAATAACATCTTTTATCTTGACCCTAAGGAGGAGCCATACTGTCTAGGTTACAAATGCATACCACATTCTATAATGCATTTGTCATCTGTTAATATGCATCAGCACTTCAGATGCAGTAAGCATTTAATTTCCTCCAAGAGCAGGTACAAGCCATAGACATAACCTATGAATAAGCAGGACACTGCCATGTTTTCTGCGATTTGATGATATAATACTGCCAGCCTCAGAGCAGTAAAAGCATGATCTACAAATGAGGCCCAGACATCCATGTACTGCTCTTTATTAAGCAGCAATACCTAGAGGGCTGTAATACAACTCAGCTTTGGCCAGCATTTACTTCCAGAGCATATTGCCTGAGGGATTGTTGTGAAGCAGAGAACAGATGCATTTATCATTTACTCATGTAAAACACTGAGCATACTGCAAGGTTAAAATGTGTATGAGCCGGCTGCCAGCCGTATGTCAGCACCATCATACGGCAGAGCACTGGAAGTCCAGGCTCAGTGAACCACTCATGATGATATATAGGCAGTAACTGTATATTGTTAAACTCGCCTCACGTAACAGCAAACCTATGATGGGAAATACTCAGCCTAGGTGAAAGAAAGCAATAAGGCGCTTATAGAAGGCAATGAAAACCCCATGGGGAAGTTGTGGGTCTACATATCTGCCAGGGCTAACAGTAAAACAGGGGATTTTCCAACACTTTTAAAGCAAGAATGCACTGCATATGAAGGACTTGAACCACAGTCATGTCTTGCTATGAGTCGGCTTAAGTGCAGTGTTCTTATGCAGAGTGTCCAAGCTCTGATTAAAACACAAACCGCAGCCAATAAAAACATTTCATAGTAAGTATGACCATTGACTGACAAATTTACTCATTAACATGTCACTACAAACTGTAAACAATGACATTACAAGAGTATTCAGTGTGTACATGATGCATTTAAATTAGTTTGTTGCTCTGAAATGAGCAGTTTACATGTAATTGAGCATTACTTTAGCGTATATACAATTGTAAAAAAATCACTTTGAGGCAAACTTATCAAAAATCATTTTAACAATCACCTCACAACATTCCCTCAATGACGGTGGGTTTCCTGGTGGATGGAAGCAGATTACTCTCCGAAAGTGCTCTGCCAGTCTGTGCCGTTCCTCTGCCACTTACAGTAGGTAACAAACCTGTAATTAGTTAAACCGGAAGTGTCTTCAAGCATAACAAAAACAGGAATATAACCTTATCATTAACTTGCTTTGTCAACAAGAACTAAGGCAAAATACATAATCAAATGGAGTATTTAAGAGAGCACTATCCTTAAACAGTGAAGAGAGACAGAAGGTCAGATCTTTGATGTCAACTTTGTCACTAAGCTATTTTAATCGGTTGCAATGACTTTTTGGTTTGTCTTTCTGTCCAAATTGAGTAAAGAGGATTCAAAACCTATTAACTGTCACACAACCAAATGTAGTCCTTCTTTTTAACCCATCATAGTATCAGGAGTAGTTGGCTTGATAAATGCCTTGCTCAAGGGCAACTAAGCAGTGGACCTTCCGAAATGATAGTGTTAAGAATATTCTTTGTTTGAGGACCGAGAGTTGGTCGTAAATAGACCAAGAAGCTTCTCTGTAAAGTACAACAATATTTATTAAGATAACGGCACAGTAAGTCCACAAGGGAAACACAGCTGTGGTCCTACCCAACGCCAACTGATCCACAGTCGTCGTTTAAGCAGTTAGCATTCTTTCAGCAGGGTGGAGGAAAGGCCTCGATCTTTGGTTTACATCACGCGTTTCTACTCTCTGGTCCTTCCGGTCTCGTCTTCTCTCATTGGTTGGCAGCGGCCGGATCCTGTAGGCCCCTTGTCATCACATGGGCATATCCCCGTCTCTTCTATCGGCTCACGTCGATGGAGGCTGGTCCATGGCACGTTCTGCTTAGAATTCTCATGACGTCACCGTCCCCATCTGTTGATGTAGTCATGAAGCTTCCTCCTATGATATTCTATTCTGCAATTCTTCTGAGGTTTATTGGTTATTAAACACGTAATAGTATTATTGCAGCCTCAATGAGTGAGAGTTAGAGGCGGTGTATTTAGTATGTAACTCCACGCGTCATTCTCCCTCTACTCATATATACGATAGACTATTAGCTACATGCTATCTGAGGCTAAAACAACAACATCCGGTACTACCGTAAGTAAAAGTTTGGTCCGTCGGGAAACAGTGAATTATATCATTTAATGTTCCGTTTCAATGTATTGATGTATTATTCTTACAATAGTCGACACTGTTCTTTTATAATCACCACTATAGGAACTAAGGTAACCAGGTGTCCCGCTTTATGCTGAACTGAACGGTATTTTTATTATTTGTCCCACGGTTTTATCCAATGTCCCGCATATGATTGACAGTTGCTCATCTAAACCTTTTTGGCTTTTATCCAAAGGTGTTTAAAAAAGAGGGCTTTCACCATTATCTGTGTCAGATGTCAATCAATCAACAAATAAATGTATTTACTTATTAGTGTAGCAATGGAGGGCGGCTCCCAGATAGCTTTTGTGAGTTTGCCAGAATTTATTTTCAATTGTGCACGGAGGTGAATACGTTTTGAAGCGATATCTCCCCAAAACTCACAAGAAACGCCTGGCTCATAAAGAAGATATTGATCTGTCGATTTATCCTTCCTGAAACTAAAAGAGACCAAATAGATGAGGTAACAGCAGCTAATTTAATAAACACACACTCTGCAGCACAATATATTTAATTCCTTCACTTGCATAGTTTGTGCAAACAATTAAACCATAGCAAAGCGTTGGTATTTATATTTATAGGCTAATATTTTCAGTACAAATGTTTATTTTTAAGGGTTTGATAGACATTATACTTAATTCTAAACTAGGTCTTAGCAACGCAGTAACATGTCCCACATTGTCCCGCACAAACGTAACCTTTGTCCCACATATGGCTTGTTTGCACCTGGTCACCCTAATAGGAACAGATAGGGCTTGCAATACAATACAATCACAAAGAATAACCCTAAACAACGCACCCTAGCCCTGCGTAGCGCCCATTATACAGAGGGGATTCCAGCGGCTCTCCGTGACAGTGGCTTTGTTGATGCTTTAACTAAGTGTCAGAAAACTGTCAGAAATCATGTTATGATAAAAAAAATTAACACAAAAGCACAGATTATTATCGTGATAGCCGCAATTACATGTTTGAATCAATTGACAGTACTGCACAATACTGTTGTTTCACATTTCCATTTACTTTTATGTAACACCACACTGCCTGTACTGTATAATTCACTTGTCATTCAGTCTGTATTCATTGCATGTGCTAAATGCATTGCAATGCTCTTTTATTATTCAAACATCCATCCATCCATCCATCCATCCATCCATCCATCCATCCATCCATCCATCCATCTATCCATCCATCAATCCATCCATCTTCTCCCTCTTATCCATCAGTTAACAGCTCCAGCAGAGAGGATTCCAAGGCACTCCCAGGCCAGTGAAGAGATATAATCCCTCCACCTGGTCCTAGGTCTACCCCTCGGTCTCTTCCCAGCTGGACGTGCCTGGAACACCTCCCTAGGGAGGTGCCCAGGTGGCATCCTCACTAGGTGCCCAAACCACCTCAACTGGCTCCTTTCAACGCGAAGGAGCAGCGGTACTACTCCGAGTCCCTCCCGGATGACTGAACTTCTCACCTTATCCCTAAGGGAGATGCTAGCCACCCTGTGGAGAAATCCCATTTCGGCCGCTTGTAACCGCGATCTCGTTCTTTCGGTCATGACCCATCATACATGACCATAGGTGAGGGTAGGAACGAAGAGGGCCGGGTAGACAGAGAGCTTTGCCTTCACGCTCAGTTCTCTTTTCGTCACAACGATGCGGTAAAGCGACTGCAGTACCGCTCCCGCTGCTCCCGCTGCTCCCGCTGCTCCCGCTGCTTCTCTGGCCCATCTCACGCTCCACCACTACACCCCTCCCCGTCACCTCCGCTCCTCTGATGCCAACCTCCTCACTGTCCCTAAAACCAAGCACAGAACCTGGGGAGACAGAGCCTTCTCCGTTGCTGCCCCTACCCTCTGGAATTCCCTCCCCAACCACATCCGTGACTGCAATGACCTCACACTTTTCAAATCACTACTCAAAACACACCTGTTCCACTCTGCCTATAATTCTTAACCACCACTTTTCCTAATTCTGTTTTTGTTCTGTCTGACTGTTGTATTGTGCTGTTCTATTTACAATGTATCTACTTCTCTGCGTTTTCTTGTGTTTCTGTGTTTTTAAATGTATTTTAATTACTTATTTTTCATCTGTAAAGTGTCTTTGAGTGATTGAAAAGCGCTTACAAATAAAATGTATTATTATTATTATTATTATTATTATTGTTCCCTCACCCGAGAACAAGACCCTGAGATACTTGAACTCCTTTACTTGGGGTAAGGCCTCATTCCCTACTTGGAGTATTCAACCATCTGCCATTCAACTCAGGCAAGGGGATAAAAGGCTCAGAATGTGTTTTAGTGCTGAGGGGAACTGCAGAGTAATAATTGTCTGTAAATTCATCATCATAAGAAACTTCTTCCCCGTTGATGATTATAGCAGCCTTTAAGATATGTTCAAAAACGGGTAAGTATGTTTCTGCATTAATATTGTTCTGTGACTCCTACCTTCCTTTTCTTTCTCTCATTTTTCTTAGGTGTCTTTGCTCTCCCTCTCCATTTTTGTCTTTTTTCTCTGCAACTTTCAAAATCATTTCTGTTATCACCTCACAATCTCACTTTTCAGTTTGGGAGAGAAAAATCCTTTTTTTTCTCCCCCTCTGTCACTTTATATCTCTATCTACCGTGCTACTTCTTCCATTTCCTTGTCTGTCCACATCCCACTATCTTTCTCTTGGCCTTTCTACCTCTTCCTCTCCCTGGGAAAACAACAAAATCAATCTCCAGGTCTCTCACTCACACAATAGTGAAGTCTGGTTCAGTTTCTTGATTGTGTCATTCTCTTCAGTTTCAATGCAGTTGAAAACGGGAAAAACAAAGAAGAGTTTATATTCATCCCATGTTGAAATAAAAAGGCAAATGGAGTACTGGGTATTGGTGTGTGAGTGTATGGGTCATGCATCTTCCCTAAGGCTGTGGCATTTATTGGCATATTGGCCAGTCAGACATAATATTTGCTTCAGTAGCATATTCATAGTTTACTGTTGCCATCCAGCTTTGTGTTTGTCTCTCAGTTGAAGCTGAAATAATTAAGTTCAGCTCAGTTCAGTAGATTATGACACTGTGGTCCCGTATACTGGCATGGCAGTGGGTGACAGAATTAATTACTCTCACTACAGAACAATGGCAATCAATTACGTACAGATTATCTACATACTTTGTCATTCTTCTCTCTGTATCGTTGCCCTTTTCAATTCTTTTGCTCCAGTAATTATATTTCCTAGCTAGATTTGTTCCCTTTTCTGCCACATACAACTTGATATGTTGGCAGGCATCAGACATCTTTGCGAGCAGTCATATAATTATGGCTTTGACTCTAGGGCATATTTGTAGAGGTGTGTGACGGCTACAGAAGAAGACGTGGCAGAGATTGGAGACAAGTATACCGTTTGATCATTACATGCGAAAAGCCAACAAAACACCATAATTGCGTTAGTTTACTTAACATTACACATCTGTATTTGAGGTCGATTAAAATAAAAATGACACACTTAATTGACATATAAGTGAACAAGTGGGCTTAATAGTTTAGCTTGATAATAAGGCCTGTTAAAGCTTGTTTACAAAGCTTGTAATGTTGTTATCACAAATAAATCTTAAACATTTTCATGAACGTGTCATAATTTACTGAATGACACTTAATGAAAACAGTTATAAACATTCATAAGACTACATGTTTATGTTTGATGTCAGGGTTATCACAGTGTCTTATGCTTTTCAAAAAAAGAGTTCCTGAACAGTTGTTATTTTTTTCTTTGGATGTCCATAGAGTAGTGATTATTTCTAAAAATCATAAATGAGTCAGCATTGTACCACTTCTGGTTCCCTCGTCTCTAAATCAATGTTTTGTAGACCATGTTTGTGGTTAGTAGCCTGAAATAAGGTCTGTGGTTAAAATAAGCCAAAGAAATATTCACATTTTGTTCTACGACATAAAATATGTCAGTAATTACCCAACTGGTGGATATCCAAAGCTTGTAAACGGCGGCCACAAACAGGTAATATAAATAATTATAATAATAACACATTTTATTTGGGGGGTGTTTCAAATCATCCAAAGACACTTTAGAAGGCATAGGGTAACATAGGGAGAGTTATCGACAGCTGGGGTAAAATAAGACACAAAACAGGAAATGGTAGTACAGTTTATAGTGAGATTGCCGGTTTGAATAGATGGGTTTTGAGTTGGGTTTTGGATGTTGTTATGGAACCTGAGTGTCGGATAGAGTGCAAAACTACTGATCCCAATGCTTGAGGTGACTTAATAAATTACTAAACACCATCAAGCAGAAACAAGCCTTTAGCTTAGCGGTGGTGACTGCCATGCGACGATGATGTAGTTTGTTTATAGCGGTAATGGTAACGTTAGCTTTTTATTTCTGCGGATGGCAGTTAGACTTCAAAATTCACAAAGTGGTGTAAATATGTGGAGATTTACCTGCTGAACAAAATGTGAAGTTCCATAAACGCATGTTGGCCACAAAGCTTATTTTCTGCAATATATTGAAATACAATGGGCAAATTCCATAAAGGTTAATTTTGGAGTTGCCCTTCAAAACTACATCCTCACTGCACCACTCTGTTGAACTTAAAGGTCTCCTATAATGCTATATTTGAGCAATATATTGTAGGGCAATATCTATACAAAACTTGTATAGTGAGGAAAAGAGTGAGGGATGTATTTTCTGACACTTTGTGAGTTTACTTACACACCGGGGGACACATATTAATGTATAACAGACATCAAAAAGTGCATTTTGCATAATAGGGGACCTTAAACATTTAAGTAATCAGCCATACGTCAAAACAAAAAGGTAGTGTCCTTGGGCAAGAGACTTTTGAACCCAAATTGCTTACGATGGCCAATGGTGTGCGAGTGTGTGAACGTTGGCCACTCTGAGCAGGTGGACATTGTAAGGCAGATGCGGTCGCTTTATGAATGTGAGTGAATGCTTACTTTTATGAAATGTAAAATAGCTTTGTAGGGTCACAAAGACCGGAATAGCATTATATGAATGCAGAAATTCAGTTGTGGAGTAAAATATTTCCAGTTAAGCTAAAACTTATACCTACAACCATGTAGGGACAAAGTTTCCTGTGACTATTCATGCTTCCCATGGGATACATGCAATAACTTTTAGTAACCACTTTAACTTAAATCAAGCGTCAAAGGCCAACATTCAAATTGTACTACAATTTAAAATCTAATCATCAGTTTGCTATGACCTTTGTTGAGGAAAAGGTATTCCTCCCAGTGGATAATTCTGTTTTTGGATGCCTTTCTATTATTCCACCAACAACCCAAAATGTCAACTTAACATGAAAGGTATCCCATGGGCCTCTCTGTGGAGCCACCATCAGGTCAAACTGTCAACTTGATTGTGGAGTGGACTGTCCAGCAGACCTGAAAGCACTTCAATCCCCGGCACCAAGTCCCAGGTCGTACCACCAGGTGATTACAACAAAGCCATGCCGTGTCACTCCCCTGGGGCAACACCAAATGGCTTGTCAGGAGCTTTCTCCAAACTGCTGTAACAACATGGGACAGCCTTCCCCCTGCTGCCGTCTGGGACATCACATCAAGCAGTGTTGCTGCCTTCAAGAAGCGATTGAATAAACACCTCCCAGCATGAGACTGCAAGCCTAAAGCTCCAGCACTTCTAACAGACACAAATGTGCTTCATATTCTGGAGTAGCTGCAGCTCAGTGAATGGTATTCATGAACCGCTAAATCAATACATACAAGAGGCTGCATATTCATGGTTCTGAGAGGATTAAGCTTTGTAGACTCCTTGACCATTACCCAAAAATCAGAGGGGAAAATGTTACAGGAAGCACCATCTTTATATCAATGCTAAAGAAACATGGATGCAAAGGCCTACACTATCATGCCAAACAGAGATGTTTAATTTTGGGGAGGATTATCTGTAAAGGAGGGTGTACTGATATAATAGGGCTAGTAGGAGGAGCATTTACCAGGAGCCGGAGGAATCAGCAAGGACTCAAACCCAGCGTGAATACCCCTATTTTTCCTTTGGGCAGCGGTGAGCATTTTTTGTGAGGATATTTTTCTTCTTTTTGCAGTGTTTTTGTCTTTCGTTGGAAATATTCGGTCTATCACAAAGACTGCATTTTAAATTGGACATTTAAGTGAGACCTACTCCAGAATCATTCTGTGTTTTTACTTTTGTTGGAGGTGTGTGTATGTTTTGGGCTAATTAAACAGTTTATTAGAAGCCAGACCAATGTTGTCTCAGGTTTAGTTTGGGGGGGAAGATTATTAGTTAGAGGAAGCTTAATTCATCAGCCCCACTCTGCCCGATGGTATAAGTGGCTCCCAAACCTCTTTCTTGGGTAAATAGGCTTAAAATACAAGCTTACAAACTAGCAAACTGTATTAGTACACTGTTTATTCTATCCAAAACAATAGTGAGGTGTAAAGAACTGTTAGTTTCATAGGTGCCGCTAAAATGACTTAAGGTATCATATTGTTTTATTTAGATCATGTTTTAGTATTAAAGAGGACATTTAAGGCCCATTTTCTACTTTAACATGTCTCCATGCTTTAATGTTCAAACAGCTCTTTATTTTTCTCATGTTCGCATGTTTTCCCCACTTAGTCATATCTGCTTATCTGTCCGGCTACACAGTTCCATCTAAGGGAATAGGCAGTATGCTGTTTTTCTTGGAAATTATGCGAGGAAAAAGCAAAGACAGGGAACAGAAGATGGGATACAGTTAGGGAGCAAAGCACAGGCTGGCTGAGTATATGAGTAACATAGAAATGGATACAGTGAGGGGGAGAATAGAAAAGAGACACAAAGCAAACAGGGGCCGATGCAACACATTATACATGTGGAGTGAAATGGACACATTCACCAGCGCACACAAAGCGGCGAGACGAGACATTCATCTATCTGTACTGTTCTGAATCTAGCTGAGTGAGATATCGGAATCTTTCCGTTTAGCTTCAGCCATGGTCGAGAATAAGATAGCATCTGCCCTTTCTAGAGGCCAGCAAGATTCCATAGAGCCCTGTGACAATTATCGACAATCAATTTCTATTTACCTGCCATTCACAGTGACTGAATACTGCCATCTGTATAAAGCCAATGTCTATCATGCTTTTTTGAATAAAAACCCAGGGGTGTGTTCGTGGGAAAGTTTATTTTCTTTCAAGATGAGGGCAATTGTTAAAAAAATGAAACAATCATTAAATCGATTGGCGGAATTTCTGAATAGATGACACTTGTAAAATTGGGTCATTTGGTCATTGTGATGTCAGCTTAATTTTAGTACAATGTGAACCATTCTATTGGGGCTTTTGTATTTTCACCTTTTACCCAAGCTCCCATGTAATCTTCTTCTTTAATTTCCCTGAGTACCTTTGGACAAAACACTTGAGGGACAGTGGTGGTGTAGATGTGTTCCAACTGGATTTAATTAAAGTGTACTTTTGCCACACACCATGCCCCTGTGCCACAGTCTGCCTTTGTGTTTAGCCAGTCCATCAAGACTTACGTAAACTTCTTTTTTTCTGGGCATCATTGTTAGATGGACCCAAAGTCATTCAGCCCTACAGCTTCCAATATATTCACCTTGTTTTGTTGAAACAAATATATATAGACAATGTGTGACTTCCATCTTCCGCGTGAAGTTAAACCTTTTGGTTGTGGAAGCTTTGACTGCGGTCCATCAAGCCAACTGCAATCACATTTTTGAATCATGCTAAACAAGGGGTTTTCCTTGGTGGCAATTAGCGTGGTGACAAAGAGATTGTCTGTGACTATTTCATAATAAAGGCCATGTTGTTTTTACCAGCTGAATTTGTTTACATGTGTTGCAGTAGCAGTAGGAAATGTTGGGTTTACCTTAACTACTGTGAAGCTTTTTATTGATGAGATACAATCATGGATGTATAAAGAGAACTGAAAACAGTTTTTGAGGTGGAGCCAAAGGTTAATCTTATAAAAGAAGCTCAGTGGATTTTGGGCAAAATGTATCCTGGACTGAAACAGAAGTTGAAGTACCACCGATTGTGTCATGATCCTTGTTTTGTGTCTGTTGTTTCCTGTTTTATTTTGAAAGGTTTTCCCCTCTTGTGTCAGGTTTAGTTTCACTCCCTGTCTTTAGTTTCCCTCCTGTGCCTGATTGTATCATTGTGTTCACCTGTTGCCCCTGTGTTTCTCCTCCCCTCTCTCCAGCTGTGTGTTGTTTGGTGACTAGCCTTGTGTATTTAGTCTTGGTTCCCCTTTTGTCTCTTTTTCGGTCGTCATCATTTCTTCCCTGATCTTGTACATGTTACCTGCCTGTTCCTGCCCGTCCGTCTGTCTGCTCCGGTTCCCAGTGTCCCTGTATCCCCTGGTCAGTGTTGGTGAGGTTTTTCTTTTGGTTGAACGTACAGCTTTAATTTAAATAAAGCTCGCCTTTTGTTTGGACCCATACCTGCCTCCCTTTTGTTTTACTGCACTTGGGTCCTGTTTCCCCAACCCCTTGACAGTTTGGCCATTACAGAAAATGCATTTACAAATTGGAAGCAAGTATTATACTTTTTACTAGGGATGCACCGATTGAAAAAATGTCAGCCGATGCCGATGTTAAGAATAACACATTTTACCGATTCCGATGGCCAATGTTTTACTATGTAAACTGTAATAGTAGCATAATGCAGACTAAGGCAGCCTATCCCTCTAAGAGAGAGATTGGGGGATACGTGTGTGCATGTGTAAGAGCGAGAGAGAGGTTAAGCGAGCCATAGTAAGTTTCTGAAAGTTAACGGGAGTAGCAACAATTATAACAAAGCCACAAACGACTGCCTCCCAAGAACACTGAATGATGGATTTAATTGACCGATCCTGCAGACACCCGCTACACGGGGCAGAAGTCCTGCAGCTTCTCACAGAGGAGAGGAGACCCCCTCCAACTGACATTAAAGTTACGGCAGACCCACAATCACTGTTCTAATCCTTCAAATTGATGCCCTGACTCTGAGATTTGTTCCGTCAGATTTAAAAACAACGACACTTCTCCAGGTCACGTAGCAAAGCATAAACATTGGTGACTTCCATAGGTGATGTCATCTTATTTACCGATGTGCCGATTGTGGTAAATAGGGCTAACATTGGCCGATGCCGATGTCTCACCGATGTATCGGTGCATCACTACTTTTTACTCCACTATATTTATTAGACAAGATGAGTCACTTGTTACTTTGCAGGTTCATATTATTAATACAACAAAATGACTCATGATCAGTGACGGGCAAGTTACTTCCAAAATGTAGTACAGTACAAGTTACTTATTATTTTCTTTTTAAAGTAATAAGTAACACTACATTATTACTGTCTCTGAAATGTAATGTGTTACACTACTTTTGTGTTACTTTGAGTTACTTTCACCAAAAATAACCGCGAAAGTATGGCTTTAAATGCTAAAACGTAGTTTATTGCAGCTCATTAGTTAACGCTATCTATGGCAGTATGCTGAAATTAAACATATGCTCTGTTTAAGTGGGCTGAATAATATGTGATACTGGTAACACTACGTCTCTGTGAGTTATTAATAACATGTTAGTGGAGCCTCTGCACGGCCCTGTAACCTGCTGTATATGAACGAGTCTCCATGGCAACGTTAGCTCACCTTGTCATTGGTGTGTTAACAGGGATTTGGCTGACAAGCTTTCTAAAAGCTGGCGATTCCACAGAGGACAGAGGCTGCAGATCTTCAACACTCTCCACGAGTCTCTCAACTTCTCTGGGTTCAAGCAGCAGACCGAGAGATAGTTACCTTCTGTTGCTTCGGCCTGCGCGCACTCCTGTCTTTTTCATTTCTTTTATCCGAGCCTGCAGCTCTGCATTGTGAGCCTGCAGCTGTGAATTGTGAATCTGTTTCTGCAGCCCTCTAAACCAGCGGTTCCCACATTTTTTTTTGACGCACCCCCTTCTACCGGGTTGATGCACCCCCCAAAAAAACGCAAAAAAAACCCCAAAACGCAACAAAGCTTTGTTTTCTCACCATATAAATAACTTTGTCATGAGACGTTCCACTTGACAGTTTCCCTGATTTCAGCCAGTTAATCATATTTGAAAGAATGAATGAAAAGAGTTGGCGCGCATATATCCTAGGCTACAGTGAAACGTAGAAGAAAACAGTGCTGTCTTCTTCTACGTTTCTATCAAAAACTAATAAATTATAGTTTTTTTATTTAAAATAAAAGGGATTACAAACGAAAGGTTTATTGTTCCTTGTTATTGTGTTACAGCTAAAAGTAATACATTACTGTTACTTTTGCAACGCATTACACCCAACTCTGCTCATGAACTATCTTACACTCTAATGGATTGATATGCCACCTGTAACGGCTGCCACATAATATATATTCTGTATATATATAGATATTATATATACAATATATGAGTACTTCTACCACCACTGCTTATAGATTAGGAAACGGCTCCAACTTGTAAATAATTCCTGTTAGTAAAAGTTTGATGACTATTTAGCTGTGTTATATTAAAAGCCTATTCAAAGCTCTACAAAGCTGGCCACCATGGCCCCCACGCTTCAAATGAAAGAACGGACACCCAATATCGGTATGTTTTCGTCTCTTTGCTAATCATTAAATTGTCCAGACGCATCCATCAGAACAGAAACTTGCTTGTTGAGAACCTATTCTCCAGTCTCTAGGTTCCAGTATAGGGTCATAATGTCCCACAGCTCCGCAGTTATTTGACAAAGAGTCAAATAAAAGTTATGTTTTCTGTCATTTGATTCCTCTCTATTCTTTAGAATTTCATTTCAGTTCAAAAGAAACAGCCAAAGGAAAATACAGAGAGAATAAAAAGATCGGGAAAATGTGTACCGCTGCACAATTGAATGCTATCGGCAGGAGGCAGTAATATCAATTCCTCTGCAGACCTGTAAACAAACTTGAGGTCAGGCACATTACTGATCAATATATACAAATGGCAAATGCTCCAGTCTCCTGTTCCCCTTAACACTAATTCATTTGGTTTGGGTTATTTCAGGATTGACGTAAAGAAACCTAGAATTTCTAGCCTTGTTGTTTTCTAATATAAATGCTCTTATACTAGGCACTTTTAGGTCTAGTGTGGTCTCTTTCATTCCTTTGTCTTCTTGCACAGGTGGCAATCGAGAGAGCAGTGACATTGTGTTCCTTGTTAGTGATCCGATTTGCTCTTGGCTAAATTCCAAGCTATTTGGCAGTGTCTGAATTTCTTTGATGGAAACCCTTGACATGGTTCTGGCATCAACACTAGAGAGGAAATTATTCAACTTTTTCTTCCTTTGTTGCAGGACGATGTTGGTAATCAATCTGTTGGGCGAACTAAAGGGAACATTTTTTTTTACATGAGTATTGTAGTTAACGTTCTATTAAATATGGTACAAGGACACAAACAAATACCATACAGAAATGCAACAACAAAAGAACAAGAGACACACATAAAAAAAAAGGCCTCAAAAGTGTGACATGCACAGAAGAACTTATTCACAGACACCCACAGTGAGACACACATGAAGGCATTGAGAAACACACAACAAACACACACACCTAGGTTTACTCCTCAGTGAAAAGTGCTGCTGGCATAAACAAAACCAGAACACGGAGTACAGGGAGGAGTAATGCACAGGCATGAAAACGGGACACTGACTATGTTTGACAGAGCAGAGGATGTGTGTGCGCGCTGGTGTTTTTGTGTTTGTGCGTCTGTGAGTGCGTGTGAACCTGCTGTGAGAGCAATTGAGATTCTAAGGTCACATGCCCTGTAGAAATATTTCACTTCAAACTAAAGACACCCCTCTGAGAGCACACACATCCTGCAACACACACAGAATTGTGGACACCTCAGAAGTTTTAGTTTTACTTCAAGCAAGAAGACCTTCTCAAATAGGAGGATTGAGAGGAAATGGCGGTAGAGGAAAGATGGAGTGGCATGGAAAGAACATATACACAAACGAGTGGGAAGAGTGGAAAAAGAAGGTTTAATCTTCTTCCCATAAGTGTCAGTAAGCATTGCGTGCTATGTGACTAACTTCCATGATGACCCATAGAAGTTGCTTTTTTTGCGTGTAATGGACAGAAATAAAAGGAAAAAGCTTTGTTCAACCTGTTGTCAGGGTGACATTTAGAAAGGTGTTTAATGGCACAAATGAGCCGGGTAGCTGCTATGGATCAGTGCACATCTCCCTGTTTTGATTTTGGCTGTTGTTTCATCATATATTAGGAATTTTCTCCCAAAAAAAGACCACCTACACACAAGGAACAAAGTCACATCCTTCAAAGTCTTGAATATATTCACTTCTGGATATCACCTGCTAGAGATTGTCACTTGTTATGTTGCCTGGAAATATCGCCATCCTATCCCAAATCCCATTTGTGATGCTGCGATTGCAAGGCCTTTCATCAGTGGCCAATAGGCTCAAGTTTAAACGCCACTTGAGTGAAATAGAGTAAAACGACCCCACTCATGCTGAAGGATGACAGCAGGACGACTTTAATTTGATCTGTTGATTGGGCTCCTCAGCACAGGTAGGGGTCTGTCAAGTGTTTCAGCTAAAGGCAATGAGCTCTCAGTAGGCCCCAAATGGCAGAATGTTCTGGCAGTCAAAGTCTTCACTGGTGGATGCAGCTTGTTGTGGGTATGTCGTAAACAACGGAAATACTAGCAGTAGCACTAAAGGCTCACACCGTAATTATATACAATAATAAAATAAATTGAGCACTTAAAGAGTCCGGCCCATTTCAACCTCATGGCTTATTTGAAGCAAATATATAATTTGTATATTTTATGGTTATTGCCCAGAGTGTAAGTTGCTTTGGATATTAGTGGCAGCAAAATGTAATGTAATCCTAAAACAGTTTTTTTGTTGACTGTCCAATCTCAAGCGGGTCAACCAGTATAGTATAGAATATACAGTATTGTATAATTCAGT
This sequence comes from Eleginops maclovinus, assembly GCF_036324505.1. Taxonomy (NCBI): domain Eukaryota; kingdom Metazoa; phylum Chordata; class Actinopteri; order Perciformes; family Eleginopidae; genus Eleginops; species Eleginops maclovinus. Next base: position 28,179,713 of record NC_086371.1, read on the forward strand.
TAACTCATATCTTTACAACTAGCTCATGTATCATACCCTTTGGTTTGGTTTTCTAGTCACACTACAACCAGATAAAAAAAGTTCAACCATTGAACTTTGAAAACAAAATTAATGAAAAACAATTAGGCTGGGCTGATAATGCATGATAGATTCAAAGTTGTCCTACTGGAACCTTTCCAAGGGCCTTTCTCCTATTCTTCATCCACAAGTTCCAGTTGTTACTAGAGGAGTCAAATCAAGGAGACTGTGAAGTTTACCTGGATTTACCCACGCGTGTGACTGTGATAGATTTGAGCAACTTTCAGCTCTTGGTGGTACTGCAGTCGCGACAGATTAGCAAACAACAATTTGGGTTTATTTTCCTCTTTATACCTCCATGGGGTAGATTGGAGATGACAGCAGCATGTTGCAGAAGTGATTAGACCGGCTTCGCCTTGCTTTCTTGAGGCTGATTGACACATGATGCAGCAAAATGCAAATCAGTCGACTAAATCTGGTGATTTGTTTGTAGAAGAACTAAAAAGGTAAAACCTTCTCAAGATGTCTCAGCTTTCAAAATGGTTGACATGCCTATGTTTCATTGCTAGAATATTGTGGTACAATATGTGATTTTGGACAACCTAGGAGGCGAGCTGGGGTTAGTCCATCTTTGAAGTGTCAGTTATCTGCATCATTTCAGTGGCCATTCGACTGGTAATTAACACTTCAGAAGCCACAAGAGGAGAGCATTTTAAACAACTGTTGGAAGTGGCTCGTGGGCATCAGCTGCATGTAGCATAACCATCATTTTAACATTTTATTTGACATTGATGCAGTTGCTGAAAATCCATCATGTGGCTTGGGACCTGAATGAGTCACTCACTTGCCTAGACATAATGGATGGTCTTCACTTGATATTGCTTCTTTTTGCATATGCTATAGGTCCAAGGGTAAGAGAAGATCTCAGAGCAGTGCCCTTTTGACCCTCAAAATGAAGAGTTTATATTATTTCTCTCCACACTCCGTGGCTCACTCTCTTGCACTCAAGATAGTAGACATTCAGGCAGTCACCGTGGCCCATTGACCTTGCCTCAAAGCCACCAATATCAGCATCCAAGGCTAATATACACACGGAGAGAGGAAAACAAACAGAACACAAACACACTCCCACCCATACATATAGATATATTCCCATGAAAAGTAGGGTTAGGGGTTAAGATAAGAGGTACTTTATTGATCCCAAACTGGGATTTGTTTACGTTGCACCAGAATAAAACAAAACAAGGCATTGCACATAATTAGAAATTAAAATAGTAGAAATAAACAATTATAAAATATAAACATCTCAAAATAGAATATGAAAATGAAACCTAGTACTTTAATTAAGTACTGGAATAATATGAATCTAGGTTTGACTTTGGGATTCCAACAACAAAAAAACTCTAAACTATAAAACTATCAACTAAATAATTTCAGTTGGGGAACTGTAACACCTTTACAAATGGCAGAAAATGGTTCTGTTGTTTTACGTGCACTCTGATAATGCAAGTAGAAACAAGGACTCTGAAGAAGCTAATGCCCCCTTAATAAAAGCATACATAAATATCCTGTCATTGCTTAAGGACAAAAAACAATGATACTAAAATCCATCAGGCAGGCAAACTAGGTAAAGTGCTAAGCTTAATCCTAGTCGAGGGGGAAAAACAAGCAAATGTCAAAAACACAGGCAGGATACAAGTACTGACTCATTTAAATGGTACAAAGAAATTCTGGCATCAAATGAGAGGAAGTGGACCTGTATGCATACCACAGAGCTGATTAGGGAATGGAGAACAGGTGAGTGGAGATGATCAGCGGGTAAGATGACTGACTGGAGGAAGGCAAATAGGAATGTCTGAAATGACAGGAGAGGTAGAACAGAACAGACAAAAAATAACTGAAGCTGATAAACATGAAGCTGAGGAATTAGGCAGTGATGGCCAAGCATGAGTGAAACAGCTGATACCAACAAGCTAATGAAAGTCCAAATTAATAGAATTGAATAGAATATAACTACCTTTTTTTGTTGCAGCTGCATAAAAACAAGGCATTGTAATTACAATCAAATAAAAAAGCAGGTTGAAAGGTTGTGTCTGGACTAATGAAGTGCTTCATTCAACCAGAGAAGTTCTGCTACCTTTTTGATTGGAACAACTCTTTACAGTTGTAACTCGTCTTGTGGGGACCATAAATGCCTTTACACGGTATGACGGGAAAACCACAGAAGTTGGTTTGCAAGTTATTGACACTGACTTCTGTTGTTTTTCCGTCATACCATATAAAGGCATTTATGGTCCCCACAAGACGAGTGCTAATGACTTGGCCGACCACCATGAAGGGTATTTTCCTAGTAAAATATCTCAACAACTTGCTTATTTATTGGCACAACAAGTGGTATAGGATCACTTTTGGATTCCCTTTTCTCTGGCAGCATCAACCTACAGTATCAGGATTACATTTGTGGTTAGTATTTAGATTAAATTGTAATCTATTTGGTGATCCACTTGCTTTTTCGCCCAGCAACAACTTGTCATTTTTAACTTCTATGGCACATATTTAGAAATTGTAATTAGTTAGTGTTAGCTAATCTGTGTGTGTTACAAACCTGGAACTGGACCCCCCAAAAAACAACAACCCTAGTTGAAGTACACAATAATTATTTTTAAGAATGGAAACCATTTCTGCGAGCCTTGAACTCTGTAACCATAGTGACCTTATCATCAATGTATGGGAGTCTCAAAGGACTAAAAACAAGGTTACGGTCATGGTTATGCACACTGGTCAAATTCCTTCACCTACTGCATAATTCCCTCTTGGTCTCTTCCTCACTCAGCCTCCAGCTGCTGGATTGTTCTTCCATCATGCCATCATCTTTTTTTTATTTCATCTCTCTTCTCTCTCTCCTTCTCGGACTCACACCCTCTCAGCAGTGGTGGGTAATTAAAGTGGTCAGGCCCATTCCATCACCCAAGGGGTGGGAGCCATATTCAAAGGCTGGGGAGATCAAAATGAAAACCAATTAGTGCCGGGGTTTTGTCCTTTCATAATGTAGGACGAGCCATGCAGCTTATTGGCTGGCCTCTGTCTTTTTTCTCCGTACAGGCTCAGGTTTGATTGGGGTTAAAGTAGGAAAGGTGGATATGCACGTGAAAATGGAAGAGCAGACTTTATCGGGTTAAACCAAAATAGGTGCTTGTTGGGGCGTATGCATACAGAAAGGACACATATGCTAATCTGAGAGCAGCTTAATTGTGAAGTCAGTGACGTCAGAGTGTTGTTTGACCTTGGTCACAAACTGTGAAGAATAAGAAAAGAATGGGAGGATATAAAGGGGTTAAAGTATGTGAAGGGAAGGCTAAACACTCAAAACAATGTATTCATGTATTTTAATGCTTGAAGGCTGATGTATCTTACAGTGCTGAGCATGTAGTAGTGCATGTAGCCAACATGTAATATGCAAACATTTTGGTTCTTGAATAAGATAGTAATTTAACTTTAGCTAAATACATTATGAAATGACAATTGGGAGAAAAAAAACCAAACACAAAGTTTGGGTTTTACATGACTAAAGATATCCTAGTAGAGACTCTGTGAGGCATTACTGTTTAGATGCAGCATACACAAATGTTAATCATGATGATACTAGCATGTTTATGTTAAGCAGACAGAAGGTGCATCATCTTGGTTTAGAATAATACCATGCTAACATATTTAACACTAAACAGAGCAGTTGAGTGTTTGGGCTTAAACCAATACTTTGAGGACTTTACCAAATGAACCAAATTACACTGCCAGGAATTATCTTTATTATGATAGTTAACGCTTAAAGACACGATCAAAAACAAGCCTTCCCTCCAATTCCTACAATGACGTCATCGGCTCTATCCTGAAAAGTTGAAACATTTTCAACTTTAATGCCCGGAGCAATTGGAATCAAGTTAAAGAAGACGATGGCACTCAGAAAAAAGGCTCTTATTGGATAGGGGCTCAAAGTGAAAAAGTGAAGCTATTAGAAACTCAGGTCACTCCTATAGCCCGAGGGCCGTTAGTGCACTTTGATGACTTAACCACCAGTCTCTGCACATCCCAATCTACTGACAGTCTCATGCACACACAATACTTTCCCTGTCCACCTCTTGATGTCGGTCAGCCATTCTCCCCTTGGCCTTCCAGCAACTTTTCTTCCCTCATCTGCACCGTGCAAGATGGTATTTACTAGCGACCTGTTGGTTCCTGTTATGTGTCCGGACCACTGTAACTTTCAACTGTAAGCCGCAGAGCTTTTGGTGGCACCATAAGGAAGTCAAAAGATCAACGCGGTAATTGGAACTTATCATACTTCATCTCACAGATGTATTTTCAGTTCTCAATTTGGGTTTGAGCCAATGGTCTTCCGGGTCAATATCAACTCATATTGTCTTCTTACCAAAATTACACTGAGTTGTACATTTCCAAACACATTAGAAGTGCTCCCTCACATTGAAAGCCTTTTCAGTTCTTTCAATACTATTAATTACCCTTAATAAAAATGAGCACCACTGTCAGAGTCCGCTGAAATGATGCCAACTGCCTGTCTATTAGAGACCTTGGATCAGGGCCATCAGGCTTAATGTCGACCTGATTAAAGGAATACTATGACTTTTTGGCAATGTTTTTTTTTTAATCTTATTATCATTGTGTGATGATCTGATTGGGAACAGTTCTACCTTTCTGTCATTAGTATTAAGTGCCTCTAAGATGATACAGAGCTAGCAGTATACCTTAATCAAAAGAAACTGCAACAATAATTCTACCGGATGTTGAGTTACTATATCTTTCATTAACTATCGCTGAAACAGACTGAAGCATGAATTAAACATGAATAAAGGAATGGATTATGATTTCACAGTACGTCATTTTTGGGTGGTGGCCATGACACTCTGAGATGTAATAAAATTGTCTTGTTAAATCGTACTACCAACATATATTAAGCTCACAATCTTATTGAATATAGATTGTTATTGGTAAGTTTAAAATGTAAAACATTTTTTATATTACCTCATACACATAAGTCCACAAGAATGTCGTCCATTCCATTTGTTTAGCTCTTTATTTAGTGCCCCCCCTCTGACAACAGTTGAAACAACCAATCATATTGCTCGACTGGCATGATTGCAATTGCAGAATCATCAGGAAAAAAATACTTTAATAAAAATTAGGTTTGATGAAAGTTTTATATTAGAACAAAATAAATATATATATATATATATATATAAACATAATAAGCTGAAGTAAAATTGTGTAGTAAAAGTGATTGTATTCACTGGAGCACAGCGTCTGATGCCCAGTTGAGAAGCCATCTGAAGACTCGGGCTCATGTTGAAGACATGGTGAAGCTCTCGGATCAATTCTTGTTGTCCCGAAAAGACCTGTAGCCATGGATGGAAACGGATGCAGCCATGCATCCGTAAAGCTCATTTAACCACACTCCAGATATTCTCCATAAATCTGAAACCAGCTCTCATACTTCTTTGCTTCCCTTTACCACTGTATGCCCTGCGTCCTATTCATAATATCAGTTGAGCTATTGGTTGTTCGATCCAACATGCTAGTCCGCTTTAGCATAAAAGTGGCGTGGATGCAGATGGATAGAGAGGGTTCAGGTTTTTTGGTTATTCATAAAAGCTAATTATAGAAATTACTATTATGTTTCTTTTACATGTCTGATAAAAAAGGGAAGCTGAAAGTTAAAACAAGTAATATACTGTATACAGCAGGAGAAACTGCGACAGGCTGCTACACGGTTGGCTTTGGTTAAAGTTCTCTGGAAACTATCTCCTTCCCCTTCCAACTAAAACATATGCATTTATGTCACTTTGTGTGAACGTTACAAGCGGTAAAAGTGTTCTGTTTCAAAAAGTGAAGTGTATTTGAATGTTCATTTGTGTTTTGTGGGTTGTCTCTGCTGCTCTGATGAATCATGCTGGTTTCATACATTTTAAGGTAAATTAGAAAAAGAAAAGTAATTATGTTATGCCTAAAATACATGACAAGTTAATTAAGTAAAACTTAAAACAATTCTACTCAAATGGATAATGGTTCAGACAATCATTCACTTAGCCGACACACATGAGATGTAATGAGAGAATGAAGTTGATCAAAGGACTTATCTGCTTTCATTTTTATATTCCCTAGACACAAAATTGAAAAATGGCATTTGATCCGTACAAAGAAGGCTTTTGTCTGGGCAATTGTAAAGATAAGATACAGTTCCATAGAGTTTAATGGGAAGTTATGCTGTTCTATGTTTCTTTTTAGCACTGCGATTTGACCCATCAGGTTCAGTTGATGGAGATAAGCCCTTTGTCCAGTAAGTCTTCAATTACGGTCTTCTCTGTCCCCCAGGCTTCATACAAATCAATAGTTTGAAGGCAAGGGTGGCGATGAGGCAGCTTGCTTTTCAACACTCAGCGTCTGTAGTGTGGCTCGAGACCCAAAGCAAAGACAGATTCTGGCTGAATCCATCCAAGTGAGCAATGGGGGAACAAATTCTGCTCTTCTGGGGTCAGGGGTTTGACCCTTAAGGTCGCTGTGATGAAGTCTGGTAATTTATCTAGTCCCTGCCTTCATTTGCTCTCCACTCTGTCCTTCAGGCAATGTACAGATCAATGTAGTGAATAGTAGATGGGCAGGATAGTGCACATGTGACTTGACTGCTAAAGTTTGACGAAACCATTGGAATAATGTTTAATTTACTCTAAATAACAGATCATTTAGGCTGTTTCTCTGTTGTGCTTCTAAATTAATCATGGGACTAAACAGCGTGCTGAATATTTTTCCCAATTCAAAATAATTTAGGGATGATAACCCCAAGTTCATAGATAGCAGGAGCAACACTTTCCACCAATCCATGCTCATTCAACCTCTACAGATTTCAGAGGAATTTGTTACTGTATATTAAAAGTATATTTCTAAAATGATATTACCCACCACAAAGGAATAGGTCCATAAACTGGGTATGTTTTGTCTTACTGTCCACTAATCCATTTTGCCCCACAGGCATCCTACAAGTCAGCAGCTTGGAGGCGAAGTCTCTGATAGAATAGTCCTCTCAAACACAATCTGCTTCACCAAAAATGACCTACAGAACATAACCAAGCTGGACTGACAAGATTTCTATCAAGTGCCCTCTCCATTCATTCAAAATAGTTGGTTTGACCCCAGAATTCATTTGCTTTTGACACAGCATTCATTCACAGTTATGTCTAAATTGGCTGAGATGTAACAACCTGCTCAAGCATAAAGGTGTTTTGAATTTTATAAGAAAACCGATCAACTCGGAGGTGAAAAAGCTGATTGAATGGAAAGCAAATTAAACCGGGCCTCGGTTATTATGCATATTGAGTCATCAGTCTTCTTTTGTCTTTTCTGTCCCCCGGGCGTCCTGCAAATCAATCTACAGCTTAAATGGTCAGTGGTCAGTATTGCTTTCAGCTGGAATGGGGATTGGGTAATGCGACCAAACATAATCTGTCATGGATTGATTCTGAAAACAAGCTAGAGGTCATGAAGAGGAAGATGGGGCATTCATTTATTCAGTGGCTGTCTGGTGAATTACTGTCCCTGTGCCCCTCTAGCTGACTGATGCAGTGAAGCCAAATAGGCTGATGACCCATCTGCCTTTGGATAAGGACGCACAAAAGGGTTCTAAACCAATGGATTAGTTTCAGGAAGCTGGTGGCTAAAGTGGGTCAAGCTCAATGTTTTCTCTCAATGATTATTATTGTATTGAATATGGGGTTTGATTAGATTTATACCTATTAACCTCAGCATATATTATTTTTGGACCAACAAGTACCACTGTAAAACTAGCTCCTACATAGGTCATTGCATTATGGTATTGTTGCTAGGCTAGCAGGTTGTTCAAGTCCATACATGCTGCGTTCTCTCGATTCAACCAGCTGTTTGGTTAGTCCAGTTTGACCTATAGAAAAATCTGACAGCACAAGAAAGTGAAAAATTAGTCTTGTTTTAAGGAACTGAATTATATGTTTATAAGCCGAGAATATAATTTGTAATTTAAAGCTGAGCTAGATTGGAGACGCCAGCAATTGGAAACTTGATTTTTAAAATCATCCACCCCAAAAAACCTAGCCTAGCGTAGCTAACTATCCAATGAAAGGAAAGTAGCCAGAGTATGAAATCCTAAGGTAACTAAATCAAGCAAAAGAAGAAACCAAATTGATGGTATTTAAATCTTCGAAGTATAAAGCATACTATTACAGTCCTCAAAACAATGTTTGTGTATTTGGTTTTCATACTGTCTCTTGAAGGAATGCAATTGCTGATTGATGGAGCCCAGTGGAGCTGGGGAAGTTGTAGGACGGAGTCAGTAACCAATTTGATTCATAAGGACCTGTTGATCTAAGAATTGCCCAACATGGAATCACTCATGTTTAATTGTTACTGAGTAAATGACTGCCGACAATGCATCGAGACGTAAAACTTGAAGAAGCCTGCATGGCTGGACTAACCAGCTGTTCATGTGCTGATTAAATCACCATTATGGTCAAATTAGGCACGTTGCTTGTGCTACCATGAATGCGTAAATGACTGATACGATATAATCTGACAGTGCAGTAAAAAGTGAAAAATTTTTTTGTTTTAAGGCTTCCACTTGTTTTTCTTTTCAGTGACTCTTGATATTCACACTGATGAAGTTGCATGAATTAGTAGATTAAAAGCTGATGAAATCCTAAGGTAACTAAATCAAGCAAAAGAAGAAACCAAATTGGAAAAACTGACTGATGCAAGCAGACAGGAAGATTTAGAAAGGTTGGTAAACTGGCATGTCGGCCTTCCAATCATTTCATTTGGATGTGATAAAATGATTGTACATACCTAAACCAAATTCTTATCACAGCCATATACTGACATTTACTCTTTTTTTTCAGAGCATTTGATTTATTTATTTCTGTCTGGATGTAAAGAGTATTTCAAAATATACAATAAAAAATATTTCTGAAACACATTACCAACCTAGCTTTTATTCAATGATGAAACAAGTTGCACCAATCCAGACCATTTTTGTAATATTTTTCTAAAGTTAAGTGTGGAAAAATGTAATTAAGAAATACCCAAACACACTGATTCTATATCCCACCCTAAATCTCTATGAATCTTTCTTAAAAGTTGTGAAGGAGTCAGGAGAGGCCTTTTTTACAATCTGAGCCCCTGCCTTTATTGTCCTGAGTTGATAACCGCCACCATAATGCAAATACAATGATATTTCCTCTGAAGTCTAAAGCATACATGAGACAGTCCTCAAAAAAATGGTTTGTGTAGTTTGGGTTTTTTCATACTGTCTCTGAAGGGAAAATGCAAGTTGGCTGGAGTGATGGAGGCCTCAGTGGAGCTGGGGGAAGTGTAAAGGACGGGGTCAGTAACCACAAATATTGATTCTAATAGGGCTGACCCCTGTTGATCTAAGAAAATTGCCCCAACATGAGAATCCACTTCATGTTCTAATGTGTTACTGAGGTAAAATGACTGCCGCAACTGCCATCGAGACGTAAAGATCTAATGAAGTAAAGCCTGCAATGGGGCTGGACCATATACCAGCTGTTCAATGTGCTGAATTTAAATCACCTCTGTATGGTTTCAAATTAGGCACCGGTTGCTTGCTGCTAACCCATGAAAATGCAGTAAATGATCTGATACGATTTATTAATCATCAGTGCAGTAAAACAGTGAATTTAATGTTGCTTTCAGGGCTTTTCCCCTCTTGTTTTGTCCTTTTCAAGTCGGACTCTTGATTTATCTCACACTGATGAGCGTTTTGCTTGCATGCAAATTAGAGTAGGATTAAAAGCTGCACATTACAAATGTCCCAAATATTAGTTGCACAACAGCATTATGTAATGTTTTTGAGCATTACACATATTGGCGGAAACTACAAGATGTATCCGACCTTTCTGCATGGACAGGTGAAATTATTATCTTTGAACAAATCTCACATGCTGCTGGGGAAGTGCCTGTGTGCCCAAGCCAAAAAGAAATGTTGTCAAGGCAAAAAAGAAATGTATACACACACACACACACACACACACACACACACACACACACACACACACACACACACACACACACACACACACACACACACACACACACACACACACACACAGGCAGGGAAAGCAGTAAAATGTGCACTGCTCAGCGGTTGATGCTGCTTATGCCCTGCAGACATAGAGAAGGTTGAAAATCAATCAGTCACACTCTGGCAGGATCCTCAAGTGTGTGTGTGTGTGTGTGTGTGTGTGTTTGTGTGTGTGTGTGTGTGTGTGTGTGTGTGTGTGTGTGTGTGTGTGGTGTGTGCACCTGTGTAGCTGATTTTGTGCATTTCAGAATGCATGATTACCTGAATAGCCCAGCATGAGTGTGTTCCATATGTGATCAGCTGCTTACCTGCAAGGATCACTGCCTGTGTGTCCAGTCATGCATGAGGGTGAGCGAAACTGTGAGTGTGTGTGTGTATTCCTGATTGCTGGGCCTGTGGTATTGCTGCTTGCAGTTTTCCCGGAAACCACCCATGCGTGCTCAACGCTCAATTTGCATCATACAACAAAGTCACGGGAACTCCGAAAACAACAGTGTTTTAAACTTTGCTTCATGGGGGACATAAACACCGGCTAGCAGACGATATCTAATAGGATGGTAAGATGTATTATAATAATCCTACAACTCTTAGCCAATGTAGGCTGAAATATCAACACAAGGCCCAAGAACGAACTGTATATAACTAACTCTCTGTGTATTTCTGACAAAAACAACATAGTACATTTCCCAGACAGACACATTTTACATTACAGATTCAGATTTTACTCACAAAAAATAACAATTTAACCAAATATTTCGCATTATAACTAAACTGTTAAGCATTGTGCTAGAAATGGCAGTTCTACCTTGAATAGACTTTGGGTGCATTTAGGCATATTGTGCTGTTGAAGCCCCTTTTCGCTCTTTAATTAGACAAAAAAATGTAATGCAGGAGTAACCCAACTAATGTAAACCTTTTCTCTCAATCTTAACTAAATATCCTAAAGAGTGGTGGAAGGATGATAGATATGTAGGCCAACAGTGGGTCAGTAAGTAGGGGCTTGGACTGGGAATCGTAGGGTCGCCGGTTCAAGTCCCCGAACAGACTTGAAATATGGAAGGTGGACTGCTACTTGGAGAGGTCCCAGTTCACCTCCTAGGCCCTGCTGTGGTGCCCTTGAGCAAGGCACCGGACACCTCCAATCCCCCCTCCCCATTGCTCCCCGGGCGCTGCACGATAGCTGCCCACTGCTCCTAGTACTAGGATGGGTTAAATGCAGAGGAACAATTTCACTGTGTGTGCTCTGCTGTGTGCATGCATGTGACAAATAAAGAGGGTTTCATCCTCCGATTCTATCTATCTAACCCAAAAGGCCAACCCCTTGACAAAAAGCAAAAGGATTTTTCCATTAAATGTTGGTATATTACAGAGAAATAAGCTCTTTGGAAAACACATGACACTCACAATATTTGTTCAGAATGGTTAATCTCCACAATTTAACACCACGGCAATTGCCAGAAGTAAAAAGCTAACAAAGGAACCAGGAATGGTAAAATGCTAAGTCATTTCCGGGTGGAAAAGTTATTGTCAAAAATGATTTTGTTTATTTCCCCCCTGTTTAATCGGATAAGAGTTATGACAGTGAATACAATTATAACTTCATGCACATAGAGTTGGTTTTAACATTCAATTTATTTCCATGTATCTAATCTAGATAAGAAACCCACCTTAACCTAATGCGGTCAGGACGCAATGGTACCAGCCAGACCCCAGGTGGAGATAGTATGAGTAGCTTACTTATTATTTTGAAGATAAAAGCCAAGACACATCACCTTTCACTATTCAAAATATACTCGCATTGTATGTTGATATCAGAGGGTCCATGTGTGATATGGTATCTAAATGTTTATCTTCCCGGTTTGATTTCCTAATATCATAGTTATGAGTTTAATGACTGAAAACTGTTGGCTGTATGTGTTTCCCAAAAATGGATGTTTGAAATAATTCAGTGCTTTAGGTGCAGGTTATGCAAGTGTGTCTGGGTTTGTGTGAGTGCTGTGTTTCATCATCGGTCAAATTGCTTTTTTTATCCACATTTGGCAGCTCAGGTACATTTTGCCTCTGTGTGAGTGTGTGTGACTGCATGTGCCTCTTTTTGTGTACAGTGTAAGCTTTCTATATGTATTTTTGTGTGTGCGCCTTCATGTGTGTATGTTTCCGGGGAGTTCTACCTCGGGCTGTCGGAGTGAGTTTCTGTCTTCTATACAAGCAAAGGTTACCTCTCCCAGGAACAGCCCTCTGCCAAACTGGTCTTTACACACACACGCACGCACGCACGCACGCACGCACGCATGCATACACACACACACACACACACACACACACACACACACACACACACACACACACACGCACACACACACACACACACAGACACACACACACACACACACACACACACACACACACACACACACACACACACACACACACACACATACACCCACACTCACACGTATGCACGCACACACACACACACACACGCACACACACTCTGTATTCAGGCAGCCTATTTTTGGGACAGATAGAAGTTATGTTACACACAGAACCTGCTGTCAAATGTTGGGATTTTTGTCCAATTTGGTTATGAAATCCAAAATCTTCACACACAATTTGCATTTGGTTGATAAATTCCATTTATTTAATCTCTTCTTTTCCTCTTTCTAACCTTCCTGGTCTTTAATCATTCTCATTGAGCACCCTAATAGCATTTTACAACCAAGCCTTCTTTCTCTTTTGTTTCTTATACAACATTTTTCTCTCAATCCTTGATTGCACTGGTGATGGTGCACTTACTGGTATCATAAGTATTTGTATCAGCTTTTTCTTGTCTGATGCTGAACTTACTTTCTAGATTATACACATTTTCTAGCTAGCTTGGCCTTGGGATGAGAAATCGCTCCACTGCCCTTTGTTTCAACCTTAGTGTCATGATCCTTGTTTTCTGTCTGTTTCCTGTTTTATTTTGAAATGTTTTCCCTCTGTTGTGTCATGTGTTTTACTTCCTGTCTTTTGGTTTTACTTGTGTCTGATTGTTTTATTGTTGTCACCTGTTGCCCTCATGTTTCTGCCTCCCCTCCCCAGCTGTGGCTTGTGTTGTGATTAGTGTCTTTATGTTTAGTCCTGCTTTCCCTTGTGTTCTGTCAGTTTGTTATCGTCTTTCATGTGTTCAAGTCAAGTGTTTTTCATGTCCTGGATTTTTCCTAACTTCGTATTTTTGTAAAACAGCTTTTGGAATAAAGCTCGCCTTTTGTTTGTACCCATACCTGCCTCCCTTTGTTGCTGCACTTGGGTCCTCAAACCCTGACAGTTAGCTAATTGGTTAAAATTATTAATACTGTTAATTTACATGAGCCTTTTTAGGTCAATGCACAGACACAACCAAAAACACACACATATAGTTGAATTGTACATTTAGCAGCCCCAATACACACATAAAACACACACACACACATACAAACCCTGTAGATGCAATTCCTACCTGCCAATAATGAACCACAGGATAATTGCTTGAAACAATTCAACCATGTCACCTCTGTTATTATGCCCTGGTCCTCAATATTTTCTGAGGCAAAGGAAAGGGTGTGTGTGTGTTTATGTGTGTAAAAAAAAAAAAGGAATTTGAACAGAGAAGGGGAAGCAAAGAGGACGGTAGAAAGGGTGGTGATGCCATTGGTGATGGCAACATAGTTGAATGCTTCTAACTGATGTAACAGTAAGACTGTAAAACGTGTTGCATTTAAGCAGGACCTCATTGGGCGGCCTAAAAATAAACTTTCTTTGCATGGGCTGTCCATCTAAGAGTATGATTCTCGCTTTGGATTCAAGAGATATGTGGTTCATGTGTATACCTAATAAATATGCTGGATACAAGAAAGTGTTTTGCAATCTAATTCAATGGAATTGGACAGGGCTCGTTGGTCTTGGGCAGTGGCGTCAATTTCAGGGGCCACATACAGCTCAATTGGATCTCAAGTGGGACGGACCAGTAAAATCACAGCATAAGATATAAATTACGACAAATTGTTCCCTTTGTTTCAGTGTAAAAATATACTTTCTGAAAATGTTCACACACAATACTAAACTATTTTGTACTCAAGTTCCGACTGACTTTTTTTTGCACGTTTACATTTTTACACATTGCAAAATCATCCCGCGGGCGGATTGGACCCTGTGGGGGGCCAGTTTTTACCCTCAGGCCGTGTGTTTGACACCCCTGGTCTAGGGGTATGATTCTCGCTTAGGCTGCGAGAAGTCCATGGTTCAAAACCCGGACGAGTGCTTAGTTATTAGCAGAGCATTGATATATTATGAGTTTAGTGATACTAAAACGGTAGGGTGCCGTTCACCCTTTCTAAATAACAATGCTGCATTTTTAATGAAGCTGTGGTCACGTAAACAGATGAAAAAAATAAAGAACTGAAAGCAAGCAAATTTCATTGGGCGGAAAATGTTTTTGGACAAGGCTTGTTGGTTTAGGGCAGGTGTCCAAATATTTTGAAATGGCCCTCATCAAATTCAAAAAGCATATTAAAATATGGCCTACAAATGAAACGTGTGCTTGTCTTATATTGTACTTGTTAAATATAGCATATGTTAAAATATATTACACAGTAGGCCATGTGTTAAGTATGTAGTTTCGCCCAACTGGCCACTAATCTTCAATACCCTGTAATGTAGAATTTGATTGACTGTTTCCCTTCCCATATGTTGCTCTCTTACCTTTAAGAGTCTTTTCATCTGTGTGATTGAGGTTCAGATTTATTTAGCACACATTATTAGGGTTATCTGGTCTTCCAGCTGGAAAAAAGATTGATTCTGTTAAAACCTTTAAACTGTTTAATAAATAACACAACTTTGACTTGAAGCTTGTAGATTTGTTAATTTCTTACCAGGAAGTGATTAAATGTGGACATTTCCACCACACAACTCTCGTAGACTGTTCTCAATCACATAAACAAGATGGCTGTGTTTTTGGCTTCATTCGATCTGATTTCAGCCTTCACCCTCCCTTCATGTATTGCTCTGCCTTATCTTAACATTTTAGAATGTTTCTTTTTAAGGCTTCAATATCGTCATACGATTTTTATTTGTATTTTACCAACAGCTCATTATAAAAGCAGTACATGCATAAGGCTTGGAAATGTACTGTATGTACAGTATATGTGACTTTAAAATGTTTTACTCCTACTCTGCAACTTCTCTCCACATTTTAAAATTCAGGAATAATAAAATAGGCTCCATCACATTATTCATGAGCCCCTAAGAAAGGTTCATAAAAGCCCTAGATAGAAAAAGCCTATCCACTATGCAGACATTTAAAGTGTCAATTTATTTTGTTTGGAGGACAAATTCTATATTTCTTCTTCGTCTCTCTGGTCCACGGCACTCTCCTTTTCTCTTATTACCCCTGTGCATCCAATCTGCATGAGAATTGCATATCGGCAGCTCACAAAGGCAGCATAGTTGCTCCGGATGAATCCCATAGAATATTCACACAGCCTGCAGGAAGTTTTGTTAATGTGAGATTGGCATATATTTGCAGGGGATAAAGAATGAGAAGCTAGAGTGAGAGGTTGAACGACAACAGGGAGAGCTTCATGGAGAGAGGAAAGAGAAACAGATGAAGGGAGGGAACAAGACAGCATCGACTGTGCTCCACCGTCTGGGCCAATGCGGTGTAAATGTATCACCCCTTTTTTTTGTAGATTTAGTAATCCTTGCAGGTCAATCAGGTTTGAACACACGAAAAACATGAAGGGATCAACTGTTCATCTTAAGAAAATTAAAATGTCCAAACAGGCTAACCAATCCTAGTAGTTCTAGTGATGAAAATAACATCAGTGCCTGTTCTTGAAGATTATCCCGTTTGGAAGAACTCAAAGTAAAATAAAACATTTGACGCTGGGTTGAGAGTCCCTGATTACGGTAAGGGAAATGGGATTGCAAAAGAATTGAGCATGTGTCCTACAGGAAAATGGTGTAGAAAAATAAAGCTCGACTGAATGACAACTCAAGTGAAGACAGATTGTTTTATCTGTTGAGTTTCATTGCGACACTCAAACCCTCAGATGAGGACTTCCTTGTTTTGATTTTTTCCCTGATTTCAGATAAAAAACAATCAAAGAAATCTATTTTGTGCTACTCCATGCAAAGTATTATTCAAGCTTGTTTGTGAACCTGTGCCAACAACTGAGATATGATCAGGCTTGGGGAGTAACATATTTTGAGTTATGACGATACCTTACTTAACAGGTAATAGAAATGGATTACGTTTTCTAAATATCCCTCCAAACTCTGGATACAATCCATCAATATACAACACATGAATCCCTGATGCAAAGTAGGCCATTTGAATCCAGTGTAGGATGTTCGGCACTAACAATAAAAACTACTCTATTGAGAGACCGTTACTGAATGTATATACTGCACAAAAACAGGGACTGATTTCACAGATATCTTTATAACTTTAAAGTGAAAGGGTTTGCAGCGGCTATTTGTTATCGATATCCAAACACATATCTTTAGACGGACAATTTTTCCTTCCGTTCCCATAGGGACAGACGTGTCTCCTGTAGAGTGTGGCCACATGTGGCCCAGATGCAGTCTGACAGATAAGTTAGATGCTTGAAGCCTGACCTGGTGTTATTGGAAATCCGAGGTTGTATAAAAAAAAGACAAGGGCAATGTTATATGAAGACAACAGTGCCAATAAAAGAAACATACATTCATGCAGTTTTTACAGAAGTCATTTTTTTGTAATACTTGTTTATTATTTATTTATGGTCAGGCCCTTTTATGTTTTTTCTTATGTTTATGTCTTAAATAACAAAGTTCCCTCAAGGTGGAGTTTCTGAAACGCCTCCATCTGACTCTTTTTTTACTTCTGTAACATGACATCACTTTGTCATACTAGCGTTTGTATTGGCTAATGCTCCAACACATTGTAAGTGATAGGTTAAGGGTCAGGACAGCTCTAACGAGCTGACCAATCACAACAGAGCCGGAGCTAACCAATAACAGCAGACTGGGCTCTGGTTTCAGACAGAGGGTGGAAGGTGGTGCTGCAGCATAGGCAGTATGAGAAAAATAAAGAGCTTTTTGAAAACTAAAGCATGGAGACATGTCCCAGGAGAGGCATAAAATACAAATATGAACCTGAAAACAAGCAGAATACGGCCCCTTTGAATATTGAATACATAGGCGGAAACATGATGTCTATTAGTTGCACAAAGATAAATTAATCACTATAAGTATTCACCAAAACGAAGCATTCCTCTTTAGATATGACGGGGTTGATCCCTCTTGCCCCACTTACTCTTTCGTCTTTTTAGCCTCTGGAGAAAAAGGAATAGAGAGAAAACCAAAGAAGTACAATTATAGTCATTTGTGAAAAAAAGAAAAACCTCGCAATTATAGTCAGTTTAAAGCTCTGTTCCTTTTGCTCTGCTTGGCTTAGACCCGATTAACATGGAATGAGAAAAGAGGGAGGTATAGATGTGCATGTGAGGACAATGAGAGGGATTGTGGAGGACTTAAAGAAAATGAACATGAAGAAGAAGTGTGAGTCAAATTAAGGAGAGAGAATCTGAACACATAATGAAATAAAAGGGAATTGCAGAATGAAGATTCGTAGTGGAAGAAGGATTGAAAAATAATGGAAAGGAAGAGACTTAGAATGGAGGTAAGTAAATCCACTTCATATTTGATCTGACAACGCTCTAGACTACACTTTTTATTTTTTTGGGGTAACCAAAGGAGGAGGTGACAGATGGAAGTAAGGGTAGGGATGTTAGCGATAGACAGAGTTTGTTGGTCATTTTTTAAATATATGTGCTTATAGTGTAACCAAGAGTCGAGTCAAGACAATTTGATATGTTCAGACAAAAAGGGAGAGGCTTACAGAAAATCTGGTGTTTGATTGGAAAAAGGCAAACTTCAATATGCCTTAAACAGATATTCATAGTAGTGTTTTGAGCTGTTGTAATATGGTTAAGCTTTTTGTTTTGGTAAAAATGCCCTATAAAAGGTGTTCAGCCCATGGCTCCCAACTGGTCTGCCCCTAAAATCAGCATTTCTCTTTGACAGTTAGTAATTAAAGTGCAACTGGGGTGCATTTGGGCTTCTTTTTTTTTGAAAGCATTACAACACCTTTTTGAACTAATAAAGATACCCAGGTATCTTTTACAATTAAACTAGCTAACTTTTTTTTTACTCAGAATGGTACAGGTCCAGAGTTTTGGACCATGACCAACCAGTTCATACCTAGCCAATTCACACAAAATGGACTGATCTTTGATTGCCGATATTTGGTATTATTTTATATTTGTGTGACATCCATCCGTCTGCATGTCTGAGACTCTGAGTCTGAGTTTTAAATCCACAACTTTCAGCAACGTTGGACAGAAAACCCAGCTCTTGCTTGGACAGTTGTTGTTTTTACTAACCAGGAACAAGATCCAAGCACAGAATGTTAGATGCACAATTCAAATGGCAAAAAAAAACAACTTTGCAGCAGAGAAATTGACAACCGGGGAACAACGAAAACCCATCCCCCCTGTCCAATCTGACATGATTTGATTTCATGCTTCCGTCAAAGAGAAATACCTCAAAAAGGTCAACTGTGTTTGCAACCAAGGGAAGACATTTGTGTAGACATTCTATGAAACCATTTCCACTGCATAGGTTAAGAGAAAATATGACTTATTTTACCAGAGGCTATGCAAAATAGAAAGTCTCTTGATGTGCAATGTAATAATTTTTTTAGCAGCAAGTCTGCCACATTGTCTCGTTATACGCGCACCACCTTGTGTAGAAGTAACCTGTTTCTCATTAGCGTACTTGGAAATGCCAGGGTTTGCTCTCGCTTTAGTTGAAAGCCTGAGGGTACAAGTGTGATGGCAGCACAATACTCTCAAAGTAAATTTGAAAGGATGTTGGATAAAATAACAATAATGAACAGGACTGTTTTTTTTAATGAACATTGCCCTTCCCTGCAAAAGGACAAAAGACTTAATAGAGCCTTCTATTTTGTCAGGGTGCAAACAAAACACACAGAAATGCTATTTCATTAAGTCTATTTGAAGTTTATCATAGAGGTTGATCCACAATACATACATTCTTCTCTGATTCTGTCTCTAAAGTTTAATAAAACCAATGGTAGCCCATGCTGTTGAAGATATTAGCCCAGTTCTCATCACACAGCTGTTGCAACGTTCCCATGAGAATCAAGAAAAAGCATTAACAGGGCCTATTTGAAGCATCTACCCAATGCTGATTCATTTGTTTCCCTTTAAAGTAATATTTTTCTGCGGTTTCATACTGTAAGATAACATTGATGTCTTAAATCTTTAAAGTCAAAATGCAAGTCTCAGTTGATGTGATTAGCACCGTTTTCATCATTGTGAATTTCATTTCTTCCTTTTTTTCATCAAGGTAAATGCATTATTTAATGCTTTCTTTTATGCTGTGAAGATCTGCTGAGTTGGCCTGCTCTCCCCCAGGAGAGCCTCACACATTCATACAGCTGTAAACATTCACCCATGGCAGCTGGGGAATACCATTATCCTCTACTGTCCGAAACGGCGCAGCATCACAGGGGCATTTCAAGGTTAGGTTACAGTACAATTCTCTTTGTTGGGCACATTATTATTTTAATCAAGATATTAGTGTTGTTACATTGACTTAATCCCAGTGAACCCCACATTCTTACTAGACTCCTTCACGGGCCATAAATCGTGACATTCAGAACCAGAGTTTCAATAGCCAAAGTTATTCAATGATTTATAATTATTTAGTTTTATCCTTCAATGCTAAATGCATAACCAATTTGTCCTGTGTTTTGAGGAAATACTTCTGTACTTTTCATGACACTACTTCCTGGCACTAAATGCTTTGGAATCCTTCATATGAATTCTAAATTTGGTCAGGCTACATCCAAATCTGGCTCACTATGAATTGCCTTCTTTTGCTTGTCTTTTTATAGAGCTTGGGTTGGAATGTAGCTTGCTGGGGATCAGAGTGATTATTTACTTCATTGTAAGTAGAGCTAAAAGCAAGCAAACCCAGTATGTTGCTAATTAGAACAACCAAAGGAAGTACTTTTAAAAAAAAAATGTTTACGTACAGCTTTAGCAAGATTACATAACATTTCATTTGGCTGACGATAACTGCAAAAAACATAGAGAATCGAACTCTGAACAACAACAAAAGTGCAGATAAACTCACTTCAAGCAAGGAAGGAAGGGGCTGATCCCCTCACAGCTCGGTAGGCCAGTACCAGTGTCTCGAAGTGGATTCTGGCAGCCAGTGAAGGGATCGAAGTACTGGTGTGGTGTGGGAGAACTTGGGGAGGTTGAAGACCAGTCGAGCTGCAGCATTCTGAATTAGCTGCAGAGGTCGGATGGTGTTTGATATTGTACAGGTCAGCCTTGTATTCTGTATCCAAGTTTTCTTGTCTTCCTGTTAACATTTTCCCCCAATTGAACTTAATGCAAGGTTTTCATGTTTCAAGATCTCATTAATTAACGTGGTTAGTGTAATGCCAATTTTACCAATGGATGTGGTGTCCTGACTACCGACATAGAAGAGATCAACAGTTTTGATGAGACAGATATTGCAACCAAATTATTACAAAACACTGTCAAAAAGGTCTCTTATGGGATGATGGCCTGAGGCAGAAGTTGCCCCTATTGACATTTCACATGACCTTTTGAATTAGTTGCAGCCAGTGGTGGTTCATAGTGTTGAATTTGATGATTTGTTGTTGATGTCTTTTTTCAGCTGAGTCATGTACCCTGGCCTGCACTTGGGAACAGATCACGCAGAAAGTGTCAAACGTGATCGAGCTAAAATACTTGCAGTAGTGCTGACAGATATGTATTATGTTTTATAACTTAGAAACCAGATTGTCACTAACAGTTTCTACTCCTGTGGATTTAGCCCACTTGTCACAACACTGCAGTCAGCTTATTGGAACTTGACAGTAGGAATACCCCAAAGAGTCTCTCCAGTGGAGTGTGAGCGATCTAACATTGATGCCAGTATATTTTGAGATTTTCAAAGCCACCGTGAATGGGTGTAACCGTTTCTCAAACCCTGATATAAACCTTTATTTTAACCCGGAATAAACTGACATCAAGGACAACTGAAACAGTCATTTAAAGCCTACTTTTTAAAGTGCTACTTGACACTCTTTACACTCACCCATGGGAAATGAACCAGATACTTCAGTCATTCTGTTGCAGTTATAGCTACCGGACAGCAATGTAGCTCCAAAATCCTTCCTTTTTGGAAAGTATCAGAAACACCAAGTTTTCCCCTTCTGCAAAACAAGAGTCAAAGTGCCATTTGACTCTTCACTGTGCTGGGATTGACCTACTTTCCACAATGCAGTGAAGTCACAGGGATTTGACAGTTATACCCGCCAGACTCTCGTGAAATGTAAACTGGACTGACCTCTTTGCTTTGAAATGTCTACTTTTTAAGAACAAAAGGAAAACTGACAATGTGTTGTGTGCTTTCTGATGCTTCCCAAGGCATAGCATATCTGTACGGTTTAAACATTTTCACAAGCCGATACAAGTTGACAAATTTTCGTGTTGGCCCTTTCTGTTTTGCCACCTGGTTACTTTCTAATTAAGTTTAGGCATCTTAAAGTACTTGGTTTTGGTTATATTGGTCATGGTTAAAATGTGACTGAAAATGCCATACACAGCAACCAAACAGCCAAACTGAAATACAAAGGACTTTGAGGTTATAGCTGTAAACTCATAGTCCTTTTACAGCCGTGTTTGGAGTAAAATGTTTACATTGCTTACAAACTCACAATGACAATTCCATTATTCCAATGCTTTTGAGTCATCTAACCATGTTCACCACAGGTGGATGGTAATGCAATTAGTTTTTGCTGATATGTGTTTATATACGAAACTATTGGGCAAAGGGAAATTTTGAAATTTTGAAGGCGTTGCATTAAAAGTCAAAATGAAACACATCTAAGAGTTCAAAATGTGTGGACAAAATGTCCAAATTAACTACTATACAATTCAGCAGGTGAGTTTAAAAAAAGTGTACCTGCCTGTAGAAAACACATTTTGTAAGGATCCCCAACGTCACTAGGATTTGTCCTCTGGGAACCTCGAATGTGGGTATTTTACAAGAAAAACAAAAACGAAAGTGGAAATCTATGGCGCTTTAACGCTTTTTCTTGCCGTTGGTTTGCGCTGCCCTAAAGCCGGCTGGCTGGCTGGGTAAAAATAAAAAAATACTTGCAGTCATTATCACAATGACAGTCATCATCTGCATAACCACCAAAAGGTCAGGAAATAACAACACCATTAGCTTAGCATTTTAGCAATGAACTAATGCTTTTGTTTTCATAGTGATTCTCATAGTTCTTGTGTTTGTCTGTTACAATGCAGGGGATTAAGCTCTGTTCATCCTTGTTGAATTTGTTCTAACCATATGACACTGCCAACAGTCACTGTCAAATTAAAAATAAATGAGTGACTTTAACAACAGTGTGATCTGGCACCAACTAAATGAATGGCTGTCACCCAATCTCTTCCGCTTTGTGCGGTTTGCATTACAGAAACCAAGCACATCCACACTACCGTTGTTGTGTTTCCTTTACTAGAAACTGGTTATTGAAATAAAATTAAGTCAAACCGTGCTGCTCCATATACTAGGATGGGTCAAATGCAGTGACTGAGATCCAATTATTTTTTTTCTCTATGGGATTTTAAGATTGCAAGCAGGGTTGTCAAGATACAGCAATAACCATCATTTAAATTTTTTAAATAATGACATATTGTTATTATGTTCATAATACACATATAATAATGTAGCTTTGGCAGATGTAGGGCCTTGTGGACTTTTTTCAGTTTATCCGGTCGCCTTTTTACTATCTAATGGTCTAATAGTGGGTTTTTTTACGACACTCAACCGTTTTGGTAAGATTATTTTTCCATTTTAATTCTCTTATATTTTCAGTCAGGGACAATCCCAAAATAAGAACATTGGTTTTAATTATTTTCTGCAGATATCGCAAAAATGTTATTTTCATGAATTTTCTTTGACACAATTATTGTGTAGTAAAGGACACCCTAAAATACATTACTATTGATTCATTAACAACAAATTAAACACGTTCTGAATTTGTAATGAAACACTTATATGCAGAGTTTAAAGACTTCTCGCAGCTGTGGTCAGAAGCAATCCCAAGACTGCTCTCGTCTGTCGGAGCCATAATATATTTAGTAATTATGTTTAATAGTTGTGAAATCACAGAGCTTTGGCTAATATGTGCCACTTGACACCTCACACAGCGCTGGGATTAGCCCACTTTTCTTCACTTTGCAGACAGGACCACAGGGGAAGTGACATCAGGAGTATTCCCCTGGCGCTCTCTACACGGAAACACAAAAATGAGCCCCCTGAAGACACCTCCTCCTCCTAATCTTTCTCACACCCCAGCATCCCAGCACTGATTCTAGTTAATTTACTCCTGGGCCTTTTTATGAGAGAAAACACCCCTTTGTGAGGAAGAGACACCTTTTGGATGTGCGATACAAAACGATTAATTTCCTTGGTGTCTGCCTCCCCCCTGTTCCTTACCAGCTTCTCTGATCACTATTTGCCTCTCTCTCTCTCGCTCTCTCTCTCTCTCTCTCTCTCTCTCTTCCCCTTTCTGTTTCTTTAGAAGCTTCAATGAAAGAGCATTGCATCTTGGGTTGTGCAGGTTTTCTGATTTTCCTGGAGTCCCTTTGATATGGAAATTAAATGACTCCACTCAATGTCAGAATAGCTGAGGCACAATCCCAGTGTTAGTGGTTCCGGCATCTTCAACATTTATTTTTTTCAAGCTTCTTTGCCTCGGCAAAACATTGTCAAGGGAGAGGATGAGAGAGAAGACACAATCACAGTCGGATGATTACAGCTGGCCATTTTGCAGAGCGTTATTGAATTTGATATGTCGACGCACACAAAGGGAACTCTTTCAAATAAATGCCTGGGGGAGCAGATTTCGATAAACGCCGGTTGTGTCTCAAAGTCGCTTTGCTGTGGTGTCCCAAGAGTAAATTCAGCTCACTCACCTGAAAAGTGACAATCTACAAAGAATAAAACAGAAATCCTGCAGTCCTAATGAGCACATCTGAACTGAGCTGTTGAAAGCGGTAGAAGCATGTAGGTAGGGCTGTGTATTAACGAGAAGCTGGCAGTGCAGGAGCTAAAATAACACCGGGCTTACGACTCAATATATTGTGATAATATAGTTAAGGAAATATATCTATGTTTTTATTCAAATTAGGAAAACCGTCATCAAATAAAGACACCACCCTATGCATAAAATCCACTCTAATCCTACTTCTGGTCTGAGTTTAAGATCCTACGTTGGAGTGGACGAGTCAGTTTGCTATAAAAAGACACACAATGATATCTAGGATTAAAGTAAGGCTTAAGGGTTCGGGTTTTTTTTGGGGGGAAGGGGGGGGGGGTGGCTTACATAAAACTTACCACTGTCTGTTCATCTTTGCATGTAAACTATGATTGAAAAAAAAACCCTCCAGTATTGCACAATAACGCGTAAGTGTACTGATATACAAAGAATGATAGAATTTCACAGTCAATAACAGATAGAGTGGTAGAGTGATTATGTGTTTTAGTAGAGCGACCCGGAAATTAACATAGCCAGGGCCCTCTCGATGTAAATGCAATGGGATTAATATCGCAACAAAAATAGAGCATTTATGATATTTACAAATTTTGTTCAGCAGGATAATCTTGACATATTAACAGCACATTATGTTGTATGTCCACATTAGTGGAAAAAAAAATGCAATCAAATTAAATATTTTAAAGAATATAGAGACAATAGACCAGAAAGCAGTAAGAGTGGTGGATGTGAGTTACAGGAAACGCAAGTTTGAAGAGATGGGTTTTGAGGGAATGTTGACAGGTCAGTAGGATGGTTGGCTGTCTCATGTGAATGGGGTGGGAGTTCCGGAAGGAGGATGCTTCAGCACAGAAGGCTCTGAATAAATGAATTATTAATAAAGAAATGACTTCAAAGTCACTTGACTTTACTTCACCAATGCTAAGCTAAATGCAAACTTGAGTTCATGGCGTTTAGTGTAATTTAGTCACTTGTCAAAAAAAGCAGTTCTTTTCACGAATAGAGGCTTTAGACATTTACCATAGGGGGATTCTACTGACATATGTTTTGTTGTAATCTCTGAAGTTTGTGTTCAGACCTCATCTAAGGCCCCATCGAAAACTAAGTTTAAAAGATACCCCAACATTGTAAAATGCTGACCAATTTCTGGGTTTTAGGACTCATCCCTGCACTACTATAGGACAGGATAAAAGAAAAGAAAAAAACGTCTAGGTCTGAGAATCAAATGCGGCTCCATACAGCGGTCTGATGCAACATATTGCAGCACTCTGAGGACAACACAGCTGGATATTAATTTAAACCTATTGTGGCAAATCTTAGCTGATGAAATGCATTTGACCTCGGAGCATGCCTTGTTGAAGTAATGAAATTCTGAAATAAAGCCAGGCCATTAAGGAACCATCTTAATTTCCCTGTTTGCTTTAAGGTCTTCACTTTCACCTTCCCTGCTGTTCTATTTTATAACTGAACACATTATAACTATGTGATATGTTGACACAAATCAGTGGAGTACTGGTCAATAACCCCGGGGCCCTCGAAGACCAGGCCACTAAAAAGCTTAAGGCTTTCGGTGTTTACTGATCAGTGGATGAAATCCGACACTAAACTATAATTCCAAATCTTCCCAGTGGGCATCTACATTTGGACCCCTGTTAACTTCCTGCATCAACAATAAATCTGGCTTTAATAGACAACAGTTGATCAAGTAGATGCTTTAGCCTACACACATATGCATTTGTATCAATAAGGAAAATAAGAAAGTAAATGGTAACAGATTGTAATCATGGTGTTTTACATGTCTATATTGTTACGTTAACCTTACTTAAAATGACACTTTGTTTTCTTTATAGACCTGATACCTCATATATGCACCTGCTTAAATTAATCTGATGGCATTAAACATGTTGGTCTCATGTCTGAGTAAGAACCCTGGTGTCTTGTAAAAGTCACAATGACAATTTTAGAAGGTACGACCTGTAACATGGAACAAATCCGAACTGAATGCCCATAGATTCACACGAAGGTTGCAGGAGCATAAGGTACAACTTTCAAAGACATGTGACCTGTTCTATCAAAATCAGTCACATCGACCCGAAACACATTTTCAGTGGTGTACTAAAAAGGGAGATTATTAGCTTTCTAATTAAATCGACACAGTCATTATTCTGCAAATATTCAGCAGAATGTCACATAAAGAAATGACTGTTACAAAGACCACCACTGGGTTAGCTATGAGTTAGTTTCGAAAATATATTTAGCGTCAGACTATGGCGATAACATTTTTATATCCAAAAGTCAGGACTTTGTCTTTATAAAATCAACCAAAAGCCTAAAATGACCAAAACACACATTTTTAGTATAAATCCACGCCTATCCCCGAAGGCGGCGCTGCATCATCTGACTGATTAGGATAAAGTGGGTCACTTCGAAATATGCTTATTTTTTTATGCAGTCTAACATAACTGCACAGAAACTAAGTAAAACAAATCTTCTAATGGACAATGAAACACTGTGAAAGACCTCATTTGATCAATACCAAACCAATATCAGATCAGAAGACCTTCAAACAATCATATAATCACTAATTCACTCTTTACTACATTTCCAATGTTTATATCAAATAGATGAGAAAATGCCGTATAAACAAAATGAGGAAATATCCAAAGAGTTGCTCCCTGTTTTCTGGGTCAACGCTTGTGCGTTATTGGATATTGTAAAACAGGCACCAAGCTGGATTCACTATCTTATAACATTAAATACTAAAATCAATGTGAAAGTCACCCACGTCTCAATGACAAAATGCCATCACTTTAACAGATGGATATAATCGATCTGAAAAAGAGCTCAAGATCAATAAAATTAAATGTTCATCTTAACTTGACTGCATTCTTTGATTTATAGTCAATTGAAACGTTTCTCTGAGAGAATATGAGCTGAACATCGAAGTATAGATTTTTGTTAACGCCCAAAAATGCAGCCGGTGTTTAGAACTATTTTAACCCTGGGTAGTGTCATGTCACATCTTCAGAAAAATGGAAAAAAGGGTGGACTTTAGTCTGGAAAGGTAATAACGGGCAAAAAACAAATCACCTTTAAGAGGCACTATTATTCTTTCCTTTCCTGTAGTGTGTCATATAGGTTTTAATGCATGTAAATGGTCTGCAAAGGCTAACATTTCCAAGTTCTCTCCCACAACACCAAAGTCAAACATGAATTAAGTTGCTTTTCCCAGCCTTATAACTTTAACTATCCATGATTCTTTCCCTTTTACCTTTAATAAAACACAATTATTTTAGAAACAAAAACATTTTGCGTAAAATAAATTACTGGATGAACAAGACACTAGAAAGCGATTTGGGAGATTTTGGTAATTACTTTGAAAAACAGGTGCCTCTAAATACTGCTTTTGTGACTGGAATTCCAACATAAGAGCACAGAGTTATTGTATAAACAGAACAAATAATGTGCCATAATCAACTCTTTTGGATGGTACTCTTTGGAGCATCCTGACAGAATGTATGTTCTTGCGTAAGAGTGTGTTTTTGCCTGGGTGTGCATGTAGAGGTGAGTGTGGGTGTTTGTTAAGGTGGAAGGTGTTTGTGGGGGTGTAGAGCAGCACACACAGCTTCACCCTTTGCAATGTGTGCAGGCTGCTGGATCCATTGGTCAAATTCTCCACACACCAGTTAGTGTGAAATCTCACATGATTGCTTTGTTTCCTTTTTAATTTCACTTTTTCTGGCTAATCACTGATGAACACATTTCCTCGACATCATTGTCAAGCCTCTATACAAAAACTGGTGTTCATACACAGTACTAATACAGAATACAAATTAAATAGAGCTGCTTACCAGAACATCAATACTATATTGCACCGGTATTGGAAAATATTGTAATGATTGAGATGTCAGCAACACATTTATAGACAAATAATTTCATTGACTTTAAAGTATTGGAAAATACACTAATACCACCTCTAAGTTGCTATGTTTGCCCTTTGTGCTGTTCAGTATATTGACTGGTAATTAGTGCAGGACCCATTCACAACATGCCTGTTTGGAATTGGCTGATTGCTTGGTCTCCAGTTTTGCTGCTTGTGCTTTCTCGAGAACTGCAGTGATACTGCACTATCTTGAGTTCTAAGCAATACCACCTCTAAGTGTAAAAGTCATTCAGAAAGTTGTCGAAAAAATAAAAGGACATGATACAGACATAGTCTTCTGTTTCAGTAAGATGTTGTCTTTGATATGAATTATTCTGACCAGTGATGAACGGGTTAAAGAACTCATCCAAACCATTAATCAAAAAAGGCTTTTCTTTGAATACAACAACAAAAATTAGGGTAGAAGAAGAACAAGTCCCAATTCACACTTTGGATTAGAACACAGATCAGTACCTGTAAATGTGGAAATCACTTGACCTTCCCAACAGAAACATTGGGGAGGCAGGCTTTGACTTTTGTACATGTAACTGCACAAAACTGCACCAAATACAATCTCAGAAACTGTTGGTATTTCTGTCAACCACTTTAGAACACAATACAACAAGTAAATATGTGCTTGTGGCCCAAGGTGGAATATAGCAAAATGTGTAATACAGTAAGGGTTGTGTCTGCAAAAAAAAAAATTGCTATCTCTAAAAGACAGCTTTATTTTATTATATGAATTTGGCCAACTTAAGTTAACCGGTTTTAAATTATAATGGAAGCCAAAGAATTTTAGGCTGACTTTTTATGTCAAAAAAGACAATCGCATGGTGAAAAGGTGGTAGGATTTCAGCAGCTGTTTTGCATTAGCATGTGTATCCGTAGTTATACTTCACTGCTGGGCTGACGGAATGGGGGCAGATGGCAGATTGCTGGGATTCTTGATGGGTCCCAAACACACACATATATAAATAGAGAGACCAATACACCTGATATTAAATTATTCCCCATACACATGTAAATGCACAAACTGTACATGGCACATAAAGAACACAATGGGATAGAAAAGCAGCTCAAAATGTTATTTATAACTCTCTCATCAGACACCTCAAATAAATATGATAACAGATGAACACACATACAAAAACTGACTAATAAGACATTCACCATCCCGGAATAACTAACGTTTAATTAATGAGATCTGATGTCTCATTCCGAGGCTACGCTTTTCATGAATTCATTGGAAAAGTTAGACCAAATAAATGAAACAAGATACATTTAATATGCTCCTGTGTTGCCCCCAATACTTCCCAACACCAGAACACATTTTACAGCCAAAGAGCCAATTGACTGATGGCCCTCTTAGTTATTGTTTCAATGGTGGTCAAGTTTTCCATTATCGCACCACGGATATATAGATTAGCAGGTGAATTAGTTGAAGAAAATTGGTGCTCCATAGCCTTGGAAGTGACACAAGGTAGTAGCCAGCCATACTTATAATTTATCAACACTTAGATTCATGTATTCCTTACTTAATGTCTACAAATTGTGCAGACTGGGGCAACATGTAAACAAGGCAGCTTCTGTATTTATAGGCAAAGCCACAACCTCCTGGTCCAGAATGCATATAGGTTTATGAGTTTTAGTTCCAAGGCTCCTTCATTATATCATGTTTATTATATATAAGTTATGGTCAAGTGGAGAGTTAAAGAGCATGCTTTTAGGCCATCTCGTGATTAACACGTCATCGGTGGCAGTGGCTTTGTCTTTAGGGACTTGGAAACAGGATGGTTTCTAACCCTAAACCTGATGGGGTGAAAAAATTGCTTTCTGGGCACATTTCCACTGTATGCTGTTTTGTGTACATGTGTGACGATCGACTGTTGATTGGATTCCATTCATTACCACAGTGTTTCCCAGTTTGACTGTTTTGTCTTAGAACTCTAAACCTTTCCTAGTGATGTTTGTAAGATATTGGTGGCCCTAAAAGGTTGCTTTCAGTTATGCTTGTGTTCACTATCTTGTGTTTCAAGATGGCAACAGCCAAAATGCCAAACTAAAAGCTTCCGAACAGAAGTCCATGAACCAATGGTCGGCATCACGATAACTGCGTCCACTTCTTTTAAACAGCCTATAGTTCAGGCACAATGTTGGTCAAAAAAGATCTGAATCTAATTTGGTTTACACAAGTATAGCTCAGGTAAAATGAGTTATTATTGAGAATTGATTGATTCTATTCTATTCGATGCACTTAGAGAATGGAAATTAAACGCCTTCCAAGGACCATCTCTTACACCAATTTAGAAATTAGATATTGAGTGTCTCATAATTTAAACCAATTTGGCATGTGGAGATCCAACGCTTGAAGGGCCTACCTTGCCTAGTTACAGTTGCTAAACCTGGATTGGATAATTGTAAAATGCAGTAGGGTTTTAAATGTATCAGTAATTTAATGTGTTGCCTTTTTTTTTTTTAAATTCAGATTGCATTTCTCGTTTGTCTTTCAAATGCTCATTTGACTTTATTTACCTTCTTTCTTACTTTTATTATTTTTTTCAGCTCCCCCCCACCCTCTCCCTTTTTTCTCCGTACCCTCTTTATCTCACCAATATGTTTTAATTTTCCGCTACGCCACCACCGTTGTTATTTCTCCGATCGAGTCCGTCTTTAACATATAATCAGTATTATTCATGTTATCATCGCCCTCCTTATCTGCAGCGCTGACATTACCGTCGTCAAGTCAAATGGGAGCCATGCTGAGAATATGCTGTTAAATGATTCAAAAATAATACACTCTTATAATTATTCATTCTATTGTCACCCCCACCCATTTTCTTTTACTCTCACATACATATCTTCTATTGAAACATTTTTCTTTCTACAATCACTTCCTAGCAAATCAGTTAAATTATGTATTATTTGCATATATAGTAGATATTGAACCTGCACTATTATGAATATGCCTTTTAAGTATCAAAGCTTAGGCATCCATTTATAAATCCAGGCTAAAATACCTTATCATTTCAAAATATCTTCTTTATAGTCTTATTTCAATCACCAAAGCTTTCCATTACAAGCATTTGTTAATGAGTTGAATAGATTGCAAAGCCTGGTAACTCTGCTCAGTCGGAAATACACCTTAATTTTGCCCTCTCCCACTCTCCATAACCACCTAAACTATTTTTCATATGGGATGTAGTTTGACTTACAAAAATGATCTAGTTGTTGTTGATCTTAGAAGAGACAAATTATCTTTTTAGATGACAACTAAATAATTTAAAAAGTGTTAAAAGCGTTAACCCGAGAGATTTGTGTCAGAATCACAAACAAACAATGAGGGATGCAAATGAGAAAACTGCAGCGTAACCGCAAAGCCTGCAGCAAGAACTGCAAACAAAAAACAACATGTTATAAAAAAGAAAAAAGACCAACAGTTTACATGATTACACAAATAATTAGTTTGCAAGTAATTTTTACTTTTGAGATTAGATTTCTTTTGGTTGACTGTTTTGTTTTTCTTTTAAATTTTATTTTTGGTTGAAACTGAGAAAGTTTTGTTTGATCTTTTTGACCTAACAATGATTCCATACTTCCACTAATATTAAAAATTAATTGAAAGATAAATGTCCAGTAAAAGAAGCTAAACGGCTATCAGTAGCTTCAAAACATGAAGTTTCCCAACAGCCATTATAACTTGAGTCTAATCAGTTCTTCATCGTATCCAAGTGGACATTTGTGCAGGATTAAAATTAATTCCTTTTGTAGAACCAAGACTTGACTTTCAAGAGAATTAAGACAACCTTGAGGTAACATTAATCTTTACTTTTGATGACTAAAATGTAAATACTTCCTAGCTGTCAAAGCTGAATGTTGTGTCAAAATTTGATCAAATTCCATCCAGGTGTTCCTGAGTTATCTTGTTCAAGAGAATGGGATGAACTTGAGGTCACAGTGAACGTTGACCACTTAGTTCTAAATCAGTAAAGAGGGAGTGGCGTTTGTTCCAGATTAAAAGAACATCCCTCAGTCTTGAAATAGAAATTGTGTTTACTGGATTCAAATGGTAATGATCTTGACCCTTAACCAACAAAATTGATTTCCATCATCCTTGGATCCAAGTGAAATATTGTTCCAAATTTCAACAAATTCCCTCTAGACGTTCCAGAGATATTGTGTTCACGATGATGGGACAAATGTGAGGTCAGAGCAACCTTAGACCAGCAAATTCCAAACCAATTCATCTTCCAGTCCAAGTGAATGTTTCTGCCAAGTTTGAAGACATTTCCGTCAGTGTTCCTGAGATATTGGGTTCACACAAAATGGTACGACGTGACGTCAGAGCAACATTTTACCGTCAAACCAGTTCATCTTTGAGCGCAAGTGGATATTGAAGCCAGATTTAAAGAAAGCACCTTTATGGGCTCCTGAGATATTGCGTTCACAAGAATAAAATGTAAAGACTTACCTATGGACAGACAGATGTAAGGATTTACAACCTAATCTCTATCTTTACCATTATATCAGTGTTGAATTACTCTGACTGTGGTAGATCCGGTTTTCATTAAAACCTACATCTTTCTCATTGTCTCTGATAAGTGTACCACATACCTAAGCCCTCTGCCTCTCTCTTTTCCATGTTTTCTTCAAGAGTCAGACCCTCCATCACCTCTTATATAACCCTCAATTTCCTTTTCATCATTTTCACTCTCTCCTTCTCTTGTCATTGCATATCATTCTGTCCTGTTCATCTAATTCAACGCTCCAGCATCTTCCCTCCCTCTCTCCTTCCCTTTCTGTCATCTTTCTCTCATCACTGCCGCCACTTACCGGTCCTCTTGTACTACCAAAACCTTTGAAATTTAGATCAAGCTTCATTACCTACCTGCCTCTTTCTCTCAACTACCTCTTTTTAAAAGAAAACAAGACCCTTTGTTCCTGTTACTATCCCTACATCATTGCTGTTCATCTACCTCCTGCTCCTCTTGTTTGTCTTGTTTGCGCTACTGTACCCAAAGAAGGCCACATGAAGCTTTAGTTCTGCCTCCAACAACAGCACCACTTCATCCGTCTGTCTCTTTATCGCTCTCGCTCATTATATCTCCTCGGTAACAGTCCCCATGGTGATGTCGTAGCTGCAAATCGAGGACATCCTTGAGACGAGGTGATTCTTTTTTGGAAGAGGAGAGAGCTAGAACAGACAGGAAAATGGGATGAGAAAGTGAGCAAAAGAAGCTGAAAATACTTTTTCCAGAAGAAGCGGACTAGGAAAGAAGGACGACAACAAGATGGTAAGAGAAGATGGAGCAGGATTCAGAAAAGTTGGGGGCAGAAAAAAATGATTTAAAAATAAATCACTAAAAATACAGGAATGGAGGCAGTATTTGATCATTTCAACATTGTTGCAATATCAAAATGTAACAACATAAATTAGGGATATCGATTGGGTTATTTTCTTTCTTTCTGTATGTATTTTGGGTTATTCAGAGATTCAAACTCATTCCCCAACAGGAAGGAAATGGTCACGGAGAAAACAATCACATTGTATTTTTTTCGGCTTATTTATATTATGTGCGCCTATAGCAACATTCTCATGAAGATCCATGCATTGATCTCAATTGAGCACTAAAGCATGTGTTCAAATAGTGTCTTCTTTGGTAGAAAGGTGATATCCTCCCAGCATTTTATCAATTGATTCCTTATATTTTTTTTAAGCGTCTATGACAACAATGTTTTGATAGAGTTGTATGGTGGACTAGCATTGCCTCCTTGGAATTTATTACCTGTTTGAGCCACTTTAAATTAGTTAGACATTGTTTTTTCCCTATAAATACCAACCAACCAACCAACCAAAATGCCTGCTCTCACTTATGGGTGGAATGAGCTTCACTGTTCAGTCTGACTGAAGTGCTCTGAGGACGATCCGTGTGCGAAGATATAAGGCAAACACTTTTTTTTTTTTCAATTTGCTCAAACAAACAGGATTTACTGTCTTTTAAAAGATAGTTTCCGTCCAAAAGACATGGTCAAAAACAGAGTTTTCCTCCAATGTCCACAGTGACGGCACTGGCACAATTTGAAATAATTTCAACCCGAAGCAAATTCTGTTTACATTGCAAGCAAAAAATGTAACGGCTCTAAGTCATATACATCTTTGCATAGGCAGTGTTGAATTCTTGCATCAGAACGAACCAAACAAGTATGTGGGGTGTAAATAGACAACAATGCACTAACAGACGCTAACTGCAAAGTATAGTATTAATTTAGCCTAATATGGAATAAAAAATCATACAAGATTCTATTCCTTAAAATGCTCACTTCACTTTTCCAACCAAGATAAAAAGCAACATTTGCTTCCCCGTCAGTGACAGTAATAATAGTTTTTACTGTAGTATTTATTACTTTTTTTATTTTCATCTTCCAGGAGGAGGAAGTTGACTTCAACAGCAGAGGGAGATGAGGAGCAGAGTCAGCATAAAGAAAGTAAAGAACAAATTTAAAGAAAAGAGGGGGAGACAATGCTGGGAAGGGAAGAGACAAGGAGAGGAAGGAACTGGGAAAATAGAAGACAGCAATTCAAGACATGAGGAGGTGGGAGGAAACACACACACAGACACACACACACACACACACACACCATCTGAGCCCTCCTGTTCTACCAAGAGTTAGAGAGACAGAGGGTGTGTGAGTGCATGTTGGCGCGAATCCCAGGTATAGTGGGAGGGATTTGTTTATTTCTCTTCCTCTTAATGTCAAAATGCCATCTTTCTGTTTGTTTGGAAGCATGATCTGCATGTGTGTGGCTGTGAATTTATTCATGTGGAGAATATGTGTGGTCTGTAAAGTATATGCGGGTATGTTAACTATAATTATATTTTTTATGTACTGTAACTGAAACATTGGGTGTCTGCCCGATCTTCTTAGGCAACAGTATATTGCGTTCCACTAAGCTTTCATAAATGTTTCATCCATTTTTTTATGGTAAAGCTTCCAATGCTAATTTAATTTTGAATCCAAATAAAATAACACCAATACTTTGTTCTTTTACAGCATACATGTGTGCTCTGTAAATCAAACACCTTTGTTCTTCCTTTGAAAGAAAAGTATCCAACCAAAAAGGAGAAATGTGTACTGTTGCTTTCATGATGGTGCCGGCAATCTGTACATTTATTCATCATGCAGTATGTCATGTGATTATAGATGTAGAAAGATACTATAGTAACCATGAGTGTTACACAAAGTGGATTAGAAAGTGTCCAAAATGGAGTGGAGTAAAAGTATATGTAGCACAACAAGGATGTACTCAACTGAAGTACAATCCAATTAGTACTTAAGTACAATACAAGTTAATGTTTGTGGTACCATTCCACCGCTGGCTGTCTGTGTGGATAACAAAAACCTGACACAAGGCAGCTGTCAAGAGCGGGAGTAATGAAGCTTGTAGCTAGTTAGCTTTAGCCAGCTAACAATAGTTTCCAGGCTTGATATCTAACTAGCGTCTCCTCTGCGGCACGTTAACACAGCCTCTAAACCTGCATATCTCCCTTGGATCCAGTAGAATGCTGTAATACTATAGGCTGTCTCCCCATCACATATAACTACAGTCCAACATTGTTTAATTTGTCTTTAGTTATTGTCCCAAAATATCCTTTTCTTCTTTAAAAAAAATATGTAACATATCTAATATAAAATAAAAATGAAATAAAAATGTGAATTTGTTCGAGCAAATGGATTCCTAATTCAGTATTTTAATGCTTTACCTCTTCATATTTATAAAAACAAATGTTTGTCATTTACACCGTCTGTCTAAAAAACAAACCAAATATGAAAATATGAGTAGAAGACCTAATCTGCATCACCATTCAGGCTTTCGGTCCTTGGTAACCTTTTACAAAGCTGTTGAGTTGACTGTGAAACCAAAACACAGTTGGTGACATTTGGAAATTGATACAATGGCTACTGTTTGCAAGTGCTTCCCACCAAGAGACCTACATTAGCTATGATTGGTCACCATTTAAAAACTATTCACTTATCTATTACCTCAAAAGATAGCTGTTTCATCAATGCTCATTTTGGTTTGGTTGAATGTTAATAATAATAATGATAATTCACTTTATTTATATAGCACCTTTCAAGCAAGGTTTCAAAGTGCTTTTACATAAAAACAGAACACATTTAAACACACACAGAGAATAAAACGAACAAAAAAAAATCCAGTAGCCCTGACACAAAAAGGCTCCTTTATGTTTAAATCTGGGCGATGGAACCACTAGCAGCAACAACCATCTGAGGATTTCAGGGTACAAGACGAAACATAAGACGATAGGAGGTCAGATAAATAGCTTGGAGCAAGCCCTTTTAGGCATTTTTAAGTAATCAATAAAATCTCAAAATCCACAACAGGAAGCCAGTGTAAGGTATGATCGGTGTGAGTTAAAAAAGGCTGTGGTTCAGTGGTTAAAGCTGGCACTCCATTCACAGATTAGCGTGGTCGAGGATCTCAATATTATGACCTTAAGGGTTATATATGAGGACCTAAAGCAACTGCTCCTATATCTCTATCAAATGCACACATTGATGCCACGAAATGAGACAATAACATTTTTTTCCACAAATAACCAACCTTCAAATTGACATTTTAAATCAACATTGCTCTGCACACTCACTAAAGAAGAATTACAAGCAGCTACATGAGTTGTGACATCCTGTCCTATCCTTAAAACGGTGCTTAGTGTTGGTCAGGCATACGAGAATAGCTTAAAATATTTATTTGGAAATCTCAGTTTTTTTGTTGTGGTGCGAGATTATGCCCAAAAGTGTGCTGTAAATCACACGGTAAACAATTTCATCATCACCACTTTTGGTGTTGGTATGATCAATCATAACAGAGCTTTATGCAGACATACATTTAGCATGGTTTAAGTACCGTGCACTTGTACTAAATGCTTCTTTTCCTCGACATTTACAAATGGCAACATGGGAATTAGATCAACAAATTAAAAACAGAAATCAATCTTAAATGTCAACGTTGATGAAAAAATTGTGTAAACAACTTACAGTGGGGCAAAAAAGTATTTAGTCAGCCACCAATTGTGCATGTTCTCCCATTTAAAAAGATGAGAAAGGCCTGTAATTTTTACCATAGGTATACCTCAACTATGAGAGACAGAATGAGAAAATCCAGAAAATCACATTGTAGGATTTTTAAAGAATTTATTTTCAAATTATTGTGGAAAATAAGTATTTGGTCAATAACAAAAGTTCATCTCAATACTTTGTTATATACCCTTTGTTGGCAATGACAGAGGTCAAACGTTTTCTGTAAGTCTTCACGAGGTTTTCACACACTGTTGCTGGTATTTTGGCCCATTCCTCCATGCAGATCTCCTCTACAGCAGTGATGTTTTGGGGCTGTCGCTGGGCAACACGGACTTTCAACACCCTCCAAAGATTTTCTATGGGGTTGAGATCTGGAGACTGGCTAGGCCACTCCAGGACCTTGAAATGCTTCTTACGGAGCCACTCCTTCGTTGCCCTGGCGGTGTGTTTGGGATCATTGTCATGCTGAAAGACCCAGCCACGCTTCATCTTCAGTGCCCTTGCTGATGGAAGGAGGTTTTCACTCAAAATCTCACGATACATGGCCCCATTCATTCTTTCCTTTACACGGATCAGTCGTCCTGGTCCCTTTGCAGAAAAACAGCCCCAAAGCATGATGTTTCCACCCCCATGCTTCACAGTAGGTATGGTGTTCTTTGGATGCAACTCTGCATTCTTTCTCCTCCAAACACGACGAGTTGAATTTTTACCAAAAAGTTGTATTTTGGTTTCATCTGACCATATGACATTCTCCCAATCCTCTTCTGGATCATCCAAATGCCCTCTAGCAAACTTCAGACACGTCTGGAACTGCAGGATTTAAGTCCCTTGCGGCGTAGTGTGTTACTGATGGTAGCCTCTGTTACTTTGGTCCCAGCTCTCTGCAGGTCATTCACTAGGTCCCCCCGTGTGGTTCTGGGATTTTTGCTCACCGTTCTTGTGATCATTTTGACCCCACGGGGTGAGATCTTGCGTGGAGCCCCAGATCGAGGGAGATTAGCAGTGGTCTTGTATGTCTTCCATTTTCTAATAATTGCTCCCACAGTTGATTTCTTCACACCAAGCTGCTTACCTATTGCAGATTCAGTTTTCCCAGCCTGGTGCAGGTCTACAATTTTGTCTCTGGTCTCCTTTGACAGCTCTTTGGTCTTGGCCATAGTGGAGTTTGGAGTATGACTGTTTGAGGTTGTGGACAGGTGTCTTTTATACTGATAACGAGTTCAAAAAGGTGCCATTAATACAGGTAACGAGTGGAGGACAGAGGAGCCCCTTAAAGAAGAAGTTACAGGTCTGTGAGAGCCAGAAATCTTGCTTGTTTGTAGGTGACCAAATACTTATTTTACCGAGGAATTTATCAATTAATTCATTAAAAATCCTACAATGTGATTTTCTGGATTGTTTTTTCTCATTTTGTCTCTCATAGTTGAGGTATACCTATGATAAAAATTACAGGCCTCTCTCATCTTTTTAAATGGGAGAACTTGCACAATTGGTGGCTGACTAAATACTTTTTTGCCCCACTGTAAATACAGAGGGAAATATTTAAGATTTCTTTTAGGCCTTTCCCTATCCCACAGTTGCACCTATGATGCATTAACACCTTACAAGCAACTATTAAGGTGTACTGCTAGAGCATTACTGACCTACTGATATTCAAATAACTGTTGAAAATGTGTCCAGTTCACAATAAAAACCTGATCAAACTAAGGAAAATGTGAGAGAAAACAAGAGCGGGTGATAGCGCAACAGTGTTAGCATCAATGATGCATGATGTTTGGCATTGCCGTTGGATTTTAGCACTTCACTGACCACAGCTGTGTTTCCCTTGTAGACTTGTCTTATCATTTTGTTAATAAATCCTGTTAAATTTAGATGAGAAGTTTCTTGGATTATTTTGACCATCTTACTATATGAAGTAGAACCCAACACTCTCGGTTTTAAATTAGCTTTACAATCCTTTTATGCTGCTCGCCTTAATTTTTGATAACTCTCGTGAATCAAAGGGAAATAGGGAAATGATTGGGAGGACAAAAAGAATGAAGACCAGACATCTGGTAAATGATTTAGCAGATACGAACAGGTGGCTCCCTCATCCCCCCACATCATCCATACTTTTACAGGCTAAAATATTTATTGGGCTGCCATAAAAGGAGGCAGTTATAATTTGGTTTCCACGCATGGTGGCACTCAGGCTCATTACAAGTAAATATTATGTGCCATATGGTTTAATTTTTACTGACTAATGTCCTACAAGCTAGTGTGCTATTGCCAAGGGAGGAAAGGAGATGAGAGGGGAGGGTTGGCGCTATCAAGACAAAGAAAGAGAGAACAGAAGAAAGGAGAATACCGAAATAAAAAAACTTGTGTTGGTAACCAGTTGTTTATGGATGGGGTCCAAACCCAAATCTAAATCCAGACCCTATATTTTAAAGTTTAGAAAGTGTCTAATGTGGTCTTTATTGTTACATGAAGTTGGAAGTGTAGATGTTCAATTTCTCCATTATTCAGTGCATTTTAAAACGTATCTTTCTTGTTGACATTAAAGAGGCAACATGGCAAAACAAGCTAACTATCAAACCTATGTTCCCACATTTCCTTTTTCATACATTTGTATCAGATTGTATCTCCCTTTTTCCCAATTTGGTAGCCAACTACACCCAGCCTTTTATCCAGTAGCAATTGACTACATATGTAATGTAGCTTTTAGCTAAATCTGGAAACATAAGGCCCTGTTTTCATGTTCCCATTGAGTACCATGTAAATCTGGGGAAAATAGGGCCCTGGGAACATAGGGCTGACCCCTTCCAAACTCTCGAGCTCAACATCGCTACTCCAACATGGGGTTGCTGTGGAGTGATGAAACATAATACTGAAATTAAAAAATTAAAATTAAAATTTGGTGTGTTTGTGGTTTGTGTTCAGTTCAGTACAAAACCAGGCCGATAAGAGCACTATTCATACATACTTTATATCACTCAGCATCTACCTATCTGTAACAGGGTTAATATGCTTTAGTTAAGTTAGTAGTTAGTTAGTTAGTTAGTTTAGTTAGTTAGAGGGAAAAGCAGCAGAGCAGAAATCAAATGGGTCCATGCTTTGATTCTAAAGGGCATTTGGACATGAGGCACTTTAGATTCAAAGCAGGCACTGTACATCCTAATTAATAACGTGATACTGTTCTGCGCAGCCTCTCAGCCAGTGCACGATTGGTAATAAATGGCTCCCACTGTAAAGGTGCCAAAAGGAACTACTAACACGTGTCAATGTAGAGAAGTTACTTCACTTACTGGAATGTCAACTGGGGGAAATGGACCCTCAATACATCTTCACAAGGCAAGCTAAGCTTTAGAAACAACATATGACAATGACATTTATGGCTCTAAGAACTAAGTTGTCTGCAGACTGTCTGGAAATTAGCATTGACGACAAATCGTTCATAGCTAGCTAGCTGTGTTGTGCCTTTTATATGAAATTACAAACTGTCGGTTTTGGCTGTAGTGGATGGGGGCATAAAACAACACAAGCAAGATAAAAAGCAAAATCCACATCATTTATCAAGCTGGTGTTTTCCTCTTTACTAAGTTGACTACTTGCCTAAATATGCTACTTAGGCGAGGCCTTCTGCATTGATAAGCCATAAACTATTTAAACTAGAAAATGCATCAACTTCTTTATACAATAGGAATATTGCTCTGGAAATTTTTCTTGTTGTAGGGGAGAGTTGGGGAGGATAAGCTAGTGGGTAAGATGACTGTGCACATTTGTTGTCATGTGACCATAAATTCAGGAAGCTCCCATAATTTCTATTTGACTGTGATGGAGAGAAACAAATGTTAAATTGTTTGATGAATATGTTTTTTTCACAATAAACAATGTTACACAATTACATGTTTAACATGTCAGGTATAATTACTGTAATGTCAAAGCAAATGTATCCAGGCCTGAAAATATATATCATACATGTTGGGTATTTAGCAAGGTGTAAAACCATGTGAATCTGTTTCTGAAGATTAGCATTAATGACTGAGCTAGACAGTTTTTTTTCTCCCAAGAAGTAGCTATTGGATAAATTGAGCCAGTGGTTCAACTTAACCCCCCATGAGATACTGAAGTTAAGACAAGTTGACGTTACTTTTTTTCTGATCCACTGCCCTTACATTGGAGCCATGTGTCAGCGAGTATATGAATGCTATACTTTCCAACATGACTTCATGAAAAACAAACAGAAAAGCGAGGATACCCGGCGTGGAGGAAGCCCGGGGTCCCTTTCTGGAGCCAGGCCTAGAAGGAGGACTCGTTGGTGAGTGTCTGCTGGCCGGGCTTGCCACAGAACCCGGCTACACACAGCCCGAAAAAGCAACCTGGGCAACACCTCCGCTTCCCCGTCCCGCGGGCCCACCACCTACGGGAAACAGCGATGTGGTCGGGTGTGCTGCCAGAAGGGTGGCAGTGAAAGCAGAGGGTCTCGACGGACCAGACTCAGGCGATAGAAGCTGGCTTTGGGGACGTGGAATGTCACCTCTCTGGGGGGGAAGGAGCCGGAGCTTGTGCGTGAGGTGGAGCGTTACCAGTTGGATATGGTGGGGCTCACCTCTACGCACAGCATCGGCTCTGGAACCTTACTTCTGGATAGGGGTTGGACTCTATTCTTCTCCGGAGTTGCCCAAGGTGTGAGGCGCCGAGCGGGTGTGGGGATACCCACAAGCCCCCGGTTGAGTGCCGCTTTGTTGGAGTTTACCCCAGTGGACGAGAGGGTCGCCTCCCTACGCCTGGGGATTATGGGGGGGAAAACTCTGACTGTTGTGTGTGCTTATGCACCAAACAGCAGTTCAGAGTATTCGGCCTTCTTGGAGACCCTGAAAAGAGTCCTGTATCGACGTGCCCAAACGGCAGCAGCCTCAGCCGTGGCCGAGGCAAAGCAGCTGGTGTGGGAGAAGTTCGGAGAAGCCACAGAGAAGGACTTTTAGTCGGCTCCAAATTTATTCTGTAAAAAAATCTTCTAAGTTAGAGGCTGGAGTATGAAGGGAGATCAACTCCAATCTCACGGGGGGAAGTCACTGAGGTAGTCAAACAGCTCCACAGTGGCAAAGCCCCGGGGGTGGATGAGATATGCCACCCCTGCTGAAGGCTCGCTATGGAGGTGTTCCAGGCAAGCCCAGCAGGGAAGAGACCGAGGGGTAGACCTAGGACCAGGTGGAGGGATTATATACTCTTCGCTGGCCTGGGAGCGCCTTGGAATCCCCCAGTCAGAGCTGGTTAAGGTGGCCAGGGAAAGGAACGTTTGGGGCTCTCTACTGGAGCTGTTACATCCGTTACCCTGACGGATAAGCTGGAGAAGATGGATGGAAGGATGGATGGATGGATGGGTGGATATTTGTGGCTGCTATGTAAAGAGAAAAATATGGTGCTTTTGCGTATTATTCCTGTTTTTTTCAAAATTGTGTGTCATCATATGGCTGAAAAGTAAAGAGAATTCTGTATTGGGAGCTGGCGTATCATCAGTGGAAGGCATCCATAAGTCATCATCCATTGGCTAAGACTCTCATCTGATTTGCAGCCATTAATAAATATATTATGTTAATCTTTGTCTGTAAGGAACATTTCTTCTGAGAGAGGCATGCCAAGACTTTGTGATGTAAAGTAGAACACGCACCATTAAGACGGAATGCACATGTCATTTCTCTGATCTTGGTCAATTAATATGTATGGAAAACCCTTAACCGTAACTGGAATTCACAGAAACACGGTTTTAATATTTGATAGGATGATGACACCCTTATTCAGTACATTATGGAAATGATTTTCTATAAAGACTGTTAAATGATTTTCCATTTACAGTGGAGGACATTATATTATACTTAATCCATGCAAAGTGTCTCACTGAGTCACGCACTGAACACCACTCAGAGATTTTGTGTTATGTAGGAGGTAAGAAGTGATCAATGGCTTAAAACAATGGATGTTGTGTTTGCCCAGGAGGAGGGAAAACAAACAGCTAGTGTTGGTACTATGAACATGACAGGTAAAAAACCAAGATTTTATTCTGCATCCAAACAAAACAAACCATTTTTTGGAAGTTGGTATTCTTATCTAACACTGTTTGAACTCCTACACTCTCTAGATGTTATCTGTTATTGTGTGAGACATGTTTTGTTTAGTTTTATTATTTCTTTGGCATTAGATATTAGTCAGGATTAAAAAAGGAACTGATTTCACACGGATTACTTGTCCGAAGGAGTACTACAAGGCCAGTGAAAACATTTTGGCATTGTCTAACATGAAGCAGAAAAAACATTGTTAAAGCTGAGAAAATAATCCTGATGGTGTCGGTTTCACAAACTGGGGGCATAAAGTTTGGGAAGGGATCCAAATTCATCATGCATTTCCTCACTGCATTCATATTTAAACCTTTTTTTTTTTAACTGCACCATTTTAAAATGCTGCTGTGACAAAAAAATACCCAATTTGTGATGAATATGGTATATCTACTCTAACCTTATCTACATTTACAATGTGGGGAGAGAAGGTAAAGACCCTATTGGTTGCGTAATAGAAAATGTAGGATCCATGTTTTTAAAATATTATGCAAAACTATTTTCAGTGCTTCCTCACATTCATGTGGGGTGTCTGATATAAATACATATGCAGATTTACATGTGTCTCTTTTTCATTGTTAGTTAATGGGAAAAAGTATTTTATTATTACATTTCTGAATTTATCTTTTTAAAAGATGACATCCATACTACAAAGTAAATGGCTCAAAA
Source organism: Eleginops maclovinus (assembly GCF_036324505.1). Taxonomy (NCBI): domain Eukaryota; kingdom Metazoa; phylum Chordata; class Actinopteri; order Perciformes; family Eleginopidae; genus Eleginops; species Eleginops maclovinus. The sequence continues at coordinate 28,223,830 of NC_086371.1, forward strand.
AGAGGATAAAGTGGTTATGCAGGACACATGCTGAAAAAACTGAACCGTTGATAACATAACTTAGGTTACTTGAAAGCAATAATATTAAGCTTGAAAGAAAATAATAGGTTTAACTTTACATTATTGCTTTCAAGTAACCTAACACAATTATGTGATATTTGTCCACATAATACATTTAATTAAAGTCAACTTTTCAGTTTTTACAGTGTAGGCCAATGACGTTTGATCTTTGTCTGGTGCTCTCTGTTGGGAAATCCATCTACCATAGTCAACATGACATGACACTGCCTTGGGGGAAAATATTCCCTTTAAAATGATTTTTAGGGCCACCAGTACCTTTCTTGTAGAGATAGAGTTAAGGACATGCAGCAAAATGTCCCGGGTTGAATTCAAACACTGGTCCTCAGCTTTGGGACAAAGACTTAGTACATGGATCACTGAATATTTCAGTTTGTGATGCTGGTGGCTGCGGAGGCCTACCACTCTTAAAATAAAATCATTATTTTAGCCCATGGACTTACAACAGGGTTATATAAAATCTGAGGTAATGATCAACAGTAAGAGTTGAAATGTGTGCAGGCAACTCCAGTGTTCCTCGACACTTGCAAACTCTTCTTACTGCAACATACAGTACATCCAAGACTCTCTTTGAATAGTGGTGGTATTTAAGCTGTCAGTGCTCCTTTCACTTTTTTTCACTCCCTGCTAGCTGCCACACTGCTCCCCTAAAAGCTATGCTGTCACTCATCGCAATGCTGCCCCCGCTGCTTGTTGTTATAGCCTTCAAAGCTCCTGCTTCACCCGAGCATCCATCTATAGGCTCTGAGTCTCCTGGGAGGAAGTTAGTCTTGTCGCTCCGCACTCCCTGCTGTGCCGGGTTTATCTGAGAGTGATGATGTGAGAGTCTACACCATGATTACAAAAGCAGAACACATTCTTCTTTCCCGCAATAATCCATTCTGCCGTGTTGGCACATGATATTTGTGTGACTAATATGACTATTAGTGTGAGGAGTTTTATGGTCAAAAATATATATTTAAAAGGCAGACCGCACTTTCACCAATAATCTATATGCCTAGTGCCTGAATTTGCTTTAAAGGTTTCACTCTATTTAGTTAGTCCTTTTTAAATTCAGTAGGTGAACCTATATGTTGATACAATAGTGTGTGTGTGTGTATGTAATAATTGAATATAACAAAGATGTGATGTGTTTTGTTATAAAAAGGGAATGAAATGCTTTTGCTGCTTTGAATTCTGTGAGGGTCCTATTAAAGAGGCACATCTTCTAGCACAGCCATTTGATATAAATAGTCAATTCAAGTCTAATGTCCCTCAAAGGCTTTCACAAAAGGAACCACTCCTACATTTGGCTAATAAGTGCTAAACTACTTCTGCACCTGAAAGGGGGACATTCAAAAGGAGATTGATACAACTTTACAAATGTTTATTTCCCCCATGGGTTTTATCCTTTTTTCATTCATTTACATATCTGAGAACTTCAAAGGCAAAAATAATAAGGTAGGACACAGGTCAACTTTTGAATGGAATATCTTACCTTTGTTTTACTATGATTGATTAACAAAATGTCTTTGTCTGCTTTATTGACAACAAGAAGTTGAAAACAGAACAGGCCCTCAGTAGGTCACATTCATTGAGCCACTGCCCCTTAATCAGGCAAGGGTTAAGTGATGGAGCAGGAGAAATATAGTCCCTTGTTGCGCTGTGTTTGATTTACTGGAGGCGTACTTGATTTATACTACCCTCAAGTTTTATATTTCCCTCAAGTGGGAACAGTACTTGCAAGAAAAGATAAATCAGATTTTCAACAGATCACAGTGGGTTGCAGAGAATCCCAGGAGTAGACACAAAGCATAATGACTATTAACAAAGAATTAAATCACGTCTTTTAACGTTTCTCTACACATTTCCACGGAGGGAAAAACCATCAGTAGGGTGAGATCATTTGACTTACCGCTATGCAGATTGGATCGTTTCAGGAGTTGTTTTAATGTGACAGTATTCTTGTTTTGTGTCACTTTAGGAAAACTCTTGAGAGTCTATTAAAAGTGAAAAATTGAATTTTCAACACTTTGTAAAGGAGTGAGTTTCTCTCTATATATATTCACTGCTCTTCTATGGCTGCTGTCTGATTTTTTTTGAGCTGGAGTCTCCATTTAGAGCTGGAGTTTCCATTTATCTTGTCTAAAGCCTCAAAACATATCCCTGTAGAAGATACAGTGATTGACAGATAAAATAAAAAACGCCCTGGGATGGGTCAAGAAGTCCTGCTGTCAGAAATCTGTTTCCTAAATGGGGCTCATGGGTCTACAGGTCAAATGGCAGTTTTTTGTGTTGATATGCATCCAGTACACCTTTTTTCTTTATTGTTTGAGATAGACTGCCCTTCAATCAAGTTCAAATATTAATATAACTGATAGTACCATTCTTAAGGGTCCATATAATATCATTTGATTCTACTCCTAGATGATAATGGTATGAACTTGAAGAGAAAGTGAACAATTTTAGCCAACCAGTTACATAGATCAAACTTCAAATTCTCGACTGAAGGGACACTGGAGCGGGAGATCGCTTTACCGCCCTGTTGTGATGAAGAGGGAGCTGAGCCAGAAGGTACAATTCTCAATCTACTGGTCCATCTTTGTGGTTTGGGGTTCCTCCGGATGGTGGCTGGCATCTCCCTTAGGGTGACAAGTTCAGTCATCCAGGAGGGGGTCGGGTTGGAGCTTCTGCTTTTTTGCGTAAAAAGGAGCCAGTGGGAGTAGTTTGGGCACCTAAGATAAAATAAGATGTACCTTTAATAATCCCCGTGGGGAAATTCAGTGGTTTAAGCAGCAACAGAATAAGAGTGAAAAACAGGACAGTGTGGTTCGCACAGGATAATAAAATAAAAAAAATTAAGGACTTCAGTGAACATACATTTTGTATCCGGATTGTTAGGACCAGGGATTATTGCTGCATTCCAGTTGAACTGGGAAGTGGGAGTATCCGACTTCCTAGTCGAAAATTTCAACTGGAACGCCCCGTCAGGTCGGTTTTCCTATTCGGAAACTCGGAGATACCTCGCCCTACCCCAGTTCAACTTTCAATTTGCACACAACATGGCTGCCCAGCACGTAAACACTAAGTAAACACGTTGTGTTTTTTCGTTCACATAACATTTTTAGCTCTTCAGTATTATTTGTGTCACATTAAATCACCTGTACATAAAGTACCGCTCATCTTCTATCTGAAGATATGTTGCTATGATATTTGTATGCACAAAATATGACACAGAGCGCTGTTATCAACCGGTATTGCTAACAATGGCTAACCCGTGGTAATTGCTAAATCTGTAAACAAGGCGAACGTTCATGGCTTACTTTGTTGGAATACTTAAAATAGCCTTATGTAAAATACTGTAAGTATGTTCCAAATAATTTGCTATATGATACTGGAAAGAATATTACGTACATATTTTGACTAGATTTGGCCTTAAACATTGGTATACATGTTTCAAAACAGTGTGTTAGGTCTGTAGTTTTCTATTTATGTGGACTGTGAAGTTTTTCAAGTGGACTGCATATTTCTTCTATAGCTTATGGTATTCGGCAAGAGCAAATACAACAACAGCCTTCCTGCGAGCATCCATCTTTTCCGACGTGTTACTGGAACGCAGTCAACTCGGATGTGATTTCACTCCCAGTTCCGACCTCCAACCTCCGACGTAATTGGAACGCGGCATATATCTCCATGCTTGCCTTGGAGTGCCACCAGTACCAGAATTCCACCAGTTAGAGGTGGTTGATCTGCTTGTGGAAAAGATGTGGGGCACTGTCAGAACTGCTTCCTCTGCGACCTGACTCGGACAAGATAAATTATAGTGTTCAATATTTTTTTTTATTGTCACCTTCATAACTCCTCATACAAACTTAAATTTGAATAAAATACCAGTTGAAATCATGAACTCACATAAAAATGATAAACAAAAAAAGCAAATTACTTTAGGATAAATTAAAAGAGGCACTTAATCAATGCAGAGAGGACAATCTCTGACTTTCGAGTCCAGTTTAAACTTTTAAAGCATTTGACAAAAGCACATTTCCACACTTACAAGAAATGCATATAGAGTTAACCTTTACATCAAAGGTTTTCTGCACTCTGTCTAGACTGGAAGCAGAGTTGCTGCTTGCATTGAGTAAAGCTAGAATATGTGTTTCAATGGAATTTGGGTGACCGTGTTAAAGCAAGACAGATTCTTTTGAGGATAATTACCGTTTGTAGAACCTTTTGTGCTTTTTATATGAATTATTCTCCAGCAATTAGCTGAGTTTAAATGTATATCTGCATCCTCTGCCAGTTACGCCAATCCTCAACTGCTGTTACAATCTCCTACTTGTTGGTGTTCACAAACAAAATAAGCCCAACACAGAAATCTGAGGGCAGGGATGGTTTAAAGGGATTTTACAAATATCTAAATTACAAGTGAAAGATGACATCACATGCATGTCAGATTAGGCTTTATTGTTTATGGCACACCTTGAAGTAAGAGTCTGAAAAGATAGAATCACTTTATTCAGTTTAAAGTGCCGCAAGTGAGATTTCACTCCAATGTCTGTATGCTAAATATTTTATGAAGGATACTCAAAGGTGACAATGCAGAGTTGTACGCCAGCGCCAGTGTAGCGTTCAAATTCATACAACTGAGACCTGAAGAACCGCTCCTACGGACATATGAGATATGTTATGCAACTCACAACATCATACGTCCAGTTAGCCACTGGCTGCATAATTCACTTATTTCTCATGACAATCACGTTGCCTACAAAGTAAGTTACACACTGCAAATTTGTTCTGAGAAAAAGACAATTGCAAGATCACATTGACTGGCAATGGTTGATTTATTTCTTTTTAATTAGATGTGTGTCATGTTTTATGCAAATTCTGTCTTTGCTCAGGATAGGGTCAGGTCACTTTATTTGTTAGGTAGATTTTGTCTGCAAAAGAAAGATAAGGTATGATGATGAGACACATTCTATAAATTGTCATCCTTAAACCCATTAAACTTTGAGAACAAACAAACACTCGAAAATACAATTGGTGCAATTGGTTGCCAATGCATCTCAAAATGACCAATTTCAGCATTTTCTGATTCTGTGTACCAGTACACATGACCAATATACAATCTGTAATCTACTGCATCTATTTGTGATTTGCTTCTTCTATGATTAATGCTTTAGTTCAGAATCAGAATACCTTTAATTGTCACAAAGAGGGGAACTTGACATGTGTTACAGCAAGTTAAGAGCCAAATACATTTTTAATTAACCCTTTGGAGTTGGGGCTAATTTGGCCATTTTCAAGCTACTTTCTTTCTTTTTTATTTGTCTTACTAAATCCCCTTAAGAAATGTTTAGCATGTGAATGTTTGGTATCTTTATTTTTAGGACAAACTCACCTATATAACCTGATAGTATTTTTTTTCTTTCATTTTGACATAGCATTTTGGACCCAAAATGACACAAAAAACGTAAAAACGGATTTTGAAAATGATATTATTTTGTATATGGGTAACACAAACATGCACAACCAAACATTTTGAAAGCTGGAAATATATACAGGGGATATCACTATGATAATGTAAAAGTTAGATAGAGGTATCATGAACCTATATACACATTTTATGAACAAATAGCAGGTGCATCCGTAGACGTTTTTCACTCATTACTCAAAGTTCTGTCAACCATGACACAGAGTATTGTAAAGCATTGTATCTTCAAAACTGTAAATCTGTCGAACTATATTTCATTTCTCAATGTTTGTCTGTCACTTTTCTTCAATCGCTGTTTCGCTTCGTCCCCCGCCGTCTCTCTTCGTCTCTGTCGATCTCCCGCCGGCTCCCGCCCTGTCTCTTCATCTCTCTTCGCCTCCCTTCGTATAGCTCCATTTACCTAAATGCCCCTCCTTGGTAAATGCATCCTGTTGAGCAGGGTCTAAAGTTTCCAGCGTTTTTTTTTTCGCTCCGTAAAATGATAAAATACGGCGAAGATATTAAAATATGCACTTCCATTTTTCAAACTTTTGAGCACTTGAAAAAAATATTATTGTATAAACTTTAAACCATCGTATCTACGTTTTTACTGGGTCAATTTGGATGAAACAAAGACTGGCATAGCGTTTCAAGCCTGTACTTTCAACAGAAGCAGCAGCAATGTTGTCCGAACTGTTGTTTTTATGCAGCGCTGGCCTGAACATTTCACGTGATCTGATCACGCCGGCGTGATCGTCGATTCTTAAGGGATGAGAAGAAGGCATAAAAATAACTAAAGATAAAAGTAGAAATTAAACAATTTACAAAATACAAACCCAATACCATTTACAGTTTTGAGATAGCAGCCAGGTGAAGTATTCAGTATATGGCAAAACAGTGGTGTTATAGTCTAGTCTTTGCTGTTATATGTGTTGTTAGGTCTACCAGGGGCCATGATGGTTGGAAATCTGACCGCTGCAGGAAGGAAGGACATGCGGTATCTCTCCGTGAGGCACACTGCGGAGCAGAGAAGACAGCTTGAATCATCATAGAATGTCGGCAGCAGTGCCCCCTTCATCCAAAATGACCTCAGTCGCCTCAGTAGATACAGTCTGCTTTGGCCCTTCTTGTACAAAGCTGAAGAGTGATGAGTCCAGTCCCGTCCAGCAGCGTCTGAAGTTCACCATCAGCTCCTTGGTCTTCCCTGTGTTGAGATGGCGGTGGTTCCTCTGGCACCAGATGGAGAAGTCCTGGGTCAGTTTGATTCATTAGAGATGAGGCCAACCCGACATCAGGCTGGTAGGCGAACTGCAGCGGGTCCATCCGTGGTCTCACAAGGGGCCGGAGGTGTCCAAGGACAATCCTCTCCATGGTCTTCATCAGCTGGTGGATATGGTTGGGATCACAATGCAACACTCGTGCAGCTATTGGCTAGCCCTTCCACACATTTTACGTTATAAGGGGTATGACATCTCCAACATCTCTAATTGGTTAACCAATTACAAAAAAGTGTGCCAGCTAACTAAACCAAGCCTTTTTAAAAGGTCCCCTATTATGCAAAATGCACTTTTTGATGTATTTTATACATAAATATGTGTCCCCGGTCTGTAAGGTGAATCACACACTGTCAGAAAATACAACCCTCTCTCTCTTTCTCCTTAACCACATCTCTAAAAAGGGGGTACAAATGAGCTGATCCAGATTTGCTTCGGTTATGATGTCATAACAGGACAGGATGTCTGCAGGAGGGACTTAGAGTTGTTGTTTATATAATACATATAATGTCTCTGTTCTAGAGATAAACACTGAGAAGTGTTTCAGAAATTATGCTTGATGTGGTTTGGAACATAATATGGGGTTTAATCAGGGCAGCGTTTCGCTGAGTATCTCTGTTAGAAACTTCTTTCTTCAGACAGAGAGATCATGATGCTCCAAAGGGGCGAGGCCAGCTTTAGCTCAGGTCAAATTTAATTTCACAGAATCAGCACTTCAGGAACAGGGCTGAAATACAGGGGTATGAGTCATGCTACAATGGGTGATCTGTTTGGAATGTTGAGCAAAACAATTCACAGACAAGTTTTGTATAGATATTGCCCTACAATATATTGTTCAAATATAGCATAATAGGAGACCTTTAAATCATCCATCTGGTGGTATGATTGTGTTGTTCTGTCCAGACTTTGCACTGCAGTGACATGTGGAGGACTTAGCGATAAACCATGTTCTTTATACAACTGAACATTTTTTGATGAGATTTTAATCCCCTGACCACCACCTTTGGGTTTTGAGTCTTTCCGGTGCCATCTCCTATGGCTAACCTGCCCGCAGATAATGGAGTCAGCAGGCTGTTCTTCATGCTCCGGACTGACTTGTTGATGATTCAGAGGTCGTTATGGGGAAGTGAGAGCTTGACATTTACACAGAGACCAGAAGCTACTCTGTCTCCCCCGAACACTGTGTGCTTTGAACCCAACGCTCCCTTGTCTGTCTCAGTCTGTCTGCATCTCTCACTGTTTACTCTCTCTGTAGTCACTTACACACCCCTGACTTACTCATTTTAACATCTTTCCCTTAGCGTGGAGAGTGCCGTGCTTTGGACCGTGGGTAAGCAAAGCACATTGGGGTTTTATTTTGAAAGCAGCCTTTTATAATTAAGGTAATTTCAAATTCAAATTATTCTGCATATGTCTCTTTTTTGCGTCCGCTCTAGCTTTGTAGGAAAAAGAAACCTCAACCTAACTTGCCCTTCTATCTTTTGCCCTTTTGACATGGATCTACCCACTTTTTCTACTTTGTACCCACAACCCGATCTGCCCCTACCCCACCTTCCTGTCTCTTGCCTTTGTCTTTAACCAGAACTTTCCTTCTCATCTCTAATTTCTTTGTTTCTATCTTTACTGTTCACGCAACGTCCCATTCCTCACCCTCCACTTCCAACCCGCCCACCTGTCTCTCTCTGCCATCGCAATCCATACATCCTCCTTAGTCCAGCCCTCTCCCGGGGCCTAATTAATTTACTGAAATCTCAATCAGCCTTTTGCTCCATTACCATAACCCCATCCTGTTTGATACTATGTGCTCTCTGCTGGGGGGCATTAGGGTGATTACGCCGGGGAGTCAATCTGTCTTTTCTGCCATGATGGTGTCCTCCCGTTGTTCTGATATAATGATAAAATCACAATGTTCACGCCTCTCACTCAGGTCAGGACAAATTACGTCTCAACAGCAAAGTTAGAAGGCTTCGGAGTTCAATCAGAGAGAACTGTGGGTGGGTGGTGAGTCTCTTTGGGAGGCAATGAACTCATCACAAGTCAGGAGGGAGAGATAGGGGGGAGGGACGGAGTTAAGGAGAGAGAAAAAATGAAAAGAGCAAATGAAAGAGAGCAAGGGCTATGAGACATGAGGATGGGTTGAGGAACAAAGAAAGACGGAGGAACAGAGCATGCGAGGCTTCTAGGGCACATGCTTCATAGTTTATTCCTACATGAGGCATGTTTGCCTACATGCTTTCGACAAATTTGTATAAAAAGCCTGGGTTAGTGGAGGAGAAAGTAGGAAGTAGGAAGTACAAGTAGAAAAGAGAATCAAAGGAGATGAAGTACAAGGAGATGGAAACATGACAGAACAAGCCAGAGAATATATACCGCTATGCTAGCAACTCTTCAAGGCTATTCATTACACAGCATTGGGTTGTAACAGAATACATGTAACAGCTTTATGTAATCACAATACAAAAATCAAGTAATTGTATTCAGCTCGCGTTGTATTTGAAAAACGAGCAATCTGATTATAGTTACTTTCATAAACCTGAAGTGAATACATTTTGGAATACAGATTTAATTTATGTATATAGACATAATTTCCCCATGGTCTCCATCTTATTGTTTCCTATCAGCGTGCTAACATCTGCTAATAAGTGCTAAACTAACCAAGCTGATTCTTTTGGTACGTTTTAAAGGTCATAAACCAAATGCATTTATAGAACCAATTTAAATGTTGACCTGATGATGAAGCTGGATGAAAAGTATGGAAAATACCAAACAAATAGCATCCATTATTTCTGGCCCAGTTGGGTTTAGTTGTATTCTACTATACTACTGACTTAAAGTATATAGGTTATGCCACACAAATGAGTATTTTTACTGATTTGTTTAGTTTTTTAGTTTTTTGTAATCTGTTGCATAGCTAGCTGAAATAATTACAAAGCTGAGGATAGCTTTCTAATATGGCCCAAGTGTGCAATAGAATAGGGTTGACATGAATCATGCAGAACATATTCATAAACACACACTCAATGACATTAATTAAACTGAATGACCAAGAAGCATTAGTTATTGTGATCAAAATGTCAATGTCATTCTATAATGCTCAAATGCTCATTTCAGTGAATTAAGTATTCCCCAAGTATGCATCAAATGCATCAATTTTGGAAAGGTCAGCTCTGCAGATGTTCCTGAAGAACTATTAACACATTGCCGTCTATTTAACACGCAGAGTCATTTGATGTTTCAACTAAATGTGGTACACACTAATTCACTGATAGCTTAAAGTAATTTTGAATTTTGGAAGGACACAGAAATGACCTAATGGATGTCAAAGAGAGTCAGAATTTCTTCATAACATTTCAAGGCAATCTATCCAATAGATGAGATTCAGATATTCAGTTTGGGCCAAAGTGTCCGACTGATTTTATGGCCAGCATTGCCAATAATGATAACCTTTTAATTAAAACTGTATGACAAAGAATACAAAGTTGTATTCTAAAAAGAAGTCCAAACAGCAATGTCATTTCTGTGCTTTTTCCTCGGCGTGACTTTAGCAGTTGAGTAAAATTTCATTTAAGCTATAATGTATCCAGAAAGAAAACAGAGGAGGAGCCAATGCCTTTATTACCCAGCAATTTTATGCAAAAACAAGACCTACTATGAGGAAGAAAAAAGTCAAAGGGCATTAGCATAAATCATTTTGCTTAACATTCTGTGAACAAAGGTACACAGTATCACTGATGAGAATTCTTTCTCTGAATCAGCTCTGCGTCTGAGTCATTATGCTGAAAAACAAATATCAGTTTTATTCCTCAAAGTATTTATAGGAAGTGCCACTCATCAAAGTAAACCTAACTCTTGAGCTCCCATCACACATGATGCAATGTGAATGTGTTGTAGGAGGGGATCAGTCTCCATTGGTTTAAAGGGCACATTCCCATGATGCCGCCGGCTGTGGTGAAACTTTAGGGGCAAAGGTGAAATTGCTGCAGGGCTTGAAATAAGTGTTCTAAACTAACATGGTGTGAGGACACTCTGGGCCAGCTGCTCCACCGTCCCTCCAGGCCACATTCCAGTCAGACCCTGCAGTCCAGACCAGGACTTGGGCTACTCCCAGCAACATGCCCATTGATTCAAGCTAAAAAACAACCTTATTTCTTTACAAATCAAACATGTTTACAGAGGAGCAATACAAGGCATTCTTACTGTAATCCAATAAGATTAGTAGGAAGGGGAGAGTTCCTTTCGCTGTTATGACTGGCTAACCGCATATTATCCCGCTAATTACATCGCTACTTACGAAATCAGCCACAACATGTTGATTTAAACACGATTCTATTGATTTAAACACAATTCTATTGATTTAAACACGATTCTATTGATTTAAACAATGATTGTATTGCATTGGCTAAGAACACTTACTCAAACAACTTACTTAAACACTGCCAGAGTCTATACTGTGTTCCTGTCAGTAATAACCTCCTGTCTGTCTTCTTCTGCTGATTCCTTCCAGCTCTAGGTCTTTTAACCTCACTCTGACTTGTAACCTCATTCCTTCGCTTACTGTATTTACCAGTCATTCTTCTCTTTTTCTTTTTTTTTTAGGATTCTCTGGTGTTTTCTGATGGAAAAATACCGACTTTAAAAAAAAAATAGTCCCTTGATCAGAGGGTTTCAGCTGAATACCCAAATTGTCCAATCAGAATTGAGTATTTAACGAAGCCATGACATAATAAACTTGAAGTATCTTGAAGGGAATTCCTATAACCGAGATTGCTCAAAAATAAAAACCCCGCTACAGTAATAAAGAAAAATAGCAAGTATCAAGTGAATGGTAGTGAGAGTGACATTGGCAATGGTATTGGGAAAGTGCAAGTTCAATCAAACCAAAGTAGGTTGAACCTTTACATAAAAAGTCACCATCAATGGTGAAGGTCAGGGTTAGGGTTAGGTAAAAAGAAAGCTATGCCTCGATTTAATCCAGGGGATGTAGAGGTGTCAATGCACAGATAGAAAGTGTGTCAGTGACAAATAATGACATAAAAGAGAAACCATGGGATTCCTTGTGTAACACTGTGCTGTAAGTGATACAGAATGCCAATGCGTATTTAGATCTACTAATTGCTTGTGTATTAAAGGCCTTTCCATTAAGTAACTCAAATGGTCATTTTCATATTTTCCCACAGTTTGCCCTCTGCTTTTTCTCAACACTAACTGATCAAGCAACATACTAGAAGAGGAATAAAAACACTAAGGAGCAACATATATTTCAAAGAGTGTTTCCACCACCTGTGAGTTCTCTCGCTTTTAAAAGATGCAACAGCGGTGTTTGGCAGCCGTTACAAAGGAAAGGGGAAGAGGTGATTACCACAAGAAACTAGAACAAGCGTGGTGTTACATCATCTGCAGAGAGATGCACATAAATAAGTGTTGATCCTCTGCAATTGAAGTCCAGTTTGATACTGATGCAAGTGTTTCAACACATAGCTAGCTCATTGAAGCTTTTACTGAAGGTGCATTATTTCTTATACTGTCTTCCTCTCTTCCTTTGTATTATCCCTAGAATGAAAGTATCTGGACAAAATGACTGACAAGTAGTAGATTTGCAGTTAATTATTTGATATTCACCCGACTGATCTTACAGGGAAGAAGCTTTCATGAACACACAACCCTAAAGGACAGATGACGGATAAAATGTGTTCTTTATAAGAGTTATTCAAATGTATTAATATCACTCTCACATCTGTTTGGTATATATCTGTTTGTAATCTCTCATTATATAGAAACAACATTTTCCATTTCTTTCAGAAAATATTTTGAACCAGGAAATCATATTTTTGTTTTCTGATTTTAATGTATCTTGCATTGAAAAAGAAAATTCCATTTTGTAATACAATTCTAAATAAAATGTTAACCTTCCCTTTAGTCAATACGTTTCTGTCCAGAATTACAAAACCACTTGGAGGCTGTCCCGAATGAAATGTAGAACATGTTAGAAACTGAGCTTGCGTTCACTCCTCTATTTGTTCTCCCGGTGTTCCTTACATTTAGACAACCAATAAATACAAAATATGGAATTAATGAAAGTACAGTATTGATCATATGATTCTGGTTATTAAGATTGTATAGAAGTCTACGTGAACAATGACACTACACTTGATTAGTAACTAGATCAGTAATTAGAATTAAATTGATGGTATGCTTTAGGGTGGGGCTAAATTGTGAAGGTCAGATTGCTGCCAGGGTGAGCCGGATTAAGGTGTAGCAATGCTTCTTCCTCCCAAACTCCACCCTCTGGTGAAAATGGGTCCCTTCTCACGCCCAAAAAATGCAAGACGGCGCGAGAAGTGAGACTTCTAAATTGTGTTCCATAAACCAATGGGTCATGGTGGCTACGTCTACTTCTTAAATACAATATAGAATCTTCCATTTTAACTAAAGCTTTTATAAGACATATGACATGTGACGTTTTAGTCAAGATACAGTTAGTTTTGCTCAGCCTAAAGACTGGAAATGAGGGGAAACAGCTGGCCTGCCTCTATCCAGTGCTCACAATACCAATAACTTATGTTTAATGAATATAAAGTGTTCAACGTTGCACTTTTGCAGAGCTTTTTACAGTGTCTTTACCATTTACACTTGTGTGAATTAATCGAACAAGAAATAATATATTAATGACCTAGCTTTAGAGGTGCTCTTGGGTAAATGTTATACTTTTAAAAAACGTAATATAAGTTACTTAACTAGTGCCATGCTTGCACTTTCTCCCTGCTCAATGTTTATGACAAGCTAGGTTAACCATCTTGTGGCTAGATTGAACAAACATGTAGTGTGAGACTGTTTAAATCTTCTAATCCAAGAAAGTGAATATTTGTCATGAACTGCAAATTATTATTTTAAAAAGAACTTTATTCTGTGAGCGATATAAATATACATATATATATATATATATATATGTCTTTGTGTTTGTATTTTTACCATGAACCCTTCATAAACATCAATCTTAAAGGAAATGCTTTGCTCCCCAAACCATGTAATTGGTCATGGATGACCAACAACACAATATGCAATAAATCTAAAAGTGCCTGAGGCCTCACAGCCTGCCGCCCACAAAGAGGAACGATCTCCTCATTACCAAATCATTCAATAATATGATGGCTTTATTCAATGTTTTTCAATGTAAACATATTGTCTGTGTCATGTCTTGTACTACATATGACCTGTCGGTGTGTATATTAACATGTATCCTGTCCAGTGATGGGCAAGTTACTTCCAAAATGTAATACAGTACATATTACTTATTACTGTCTTTTTAAAGTAATAAGTGACATTACATTATTACTGTCTCTGAAATATAATGTGTTACACTACTTTTGCGTTACTTTGAGTTACTCTCAACAAAATAACCGCAAAAAGTTTGGCTTTAAATGCTAAAATGTAGTTTATTGCAGCTGTATATGAACGAGTCTCTATGGCAGCGTTAGCTCACCTTGTCATTGGTGTGTTAACGGGGATTTGGCTGACAAGCTTTCTAAAAGCCGGCGATTCCACAGAGGACAGAGGCTGCAGATCTTCAACACTCTGCCACAAGTCTCTGAACTGCTCGGGGTTCAAGCAGCAGACCGAGAGAAAGTTACCTTCTGTTGCTTCGGCCTGCGCGCACTCCTGTGTTTTTCTTTTCTTTTCTCTGAGCCTGCAGCTCTCCATTGCAAGCAAGCAGCTCTAAATCGTGAATCTGTTTCTGCAGCCCTCTTGACCAATAGTAAACAGGCTTACTGAGTTACTATTCTACCTGCACAATTATTTCTCTGGTGTCGCAATGTCTCACAATGTTTGTGAATTCTTAGAATCAAAACACCACATAATTTCAGGTTAAAATGTGTTGTAACTGCGTTACTCAGAATTGTAACGGGTATTATGTTACCCAAATTTCAGAAGTAATGCGTTATATTACTGCCTTACAGCTAAAAGTAATATATTACTGTAACTCTGTTACTTTTGTAACGCGTTACATCCAACACTGATCCTGTCCCTGCAGTAAGTCATATTCTGGTTATACCATGTAAGTGATGTATTGTGCAACATAAACTGGTTTGAAAAGGGTCCAACAAATGTTTTAGTTTTGTTATCCCCCTACAAGAAATTGCCAACAATGATGGATTAAAGTTTGGTGTTTGCATCTGATTGGAAAAAAGCTAATTTTGTGATGTTCTGATGTTTCTGATGTTTATCTGGGAAGTTAGCGACACCTAGTGGTGACTGGTATAGTAATGTTTATGTTGTATCTTGCCGTAGTTCGATAATGCATGGAGAGATGAGCAGTCGCATAATGTTCTCTCTTGACTTATGTTGGCCAGAAAACATGTTTGCCTGTAAGTATGGATTCATATAGTATCGCGACAGTAATGAAACCCTTTGTTAATTAATCCAAGTTATTTTGAAATGTGTATTGGGTCGTAAATGCTAACCGCTAGCATCACAATGCAATTTCCCATATAAGTTAGCCATAAGCTAACGCATTTGTTGTAATACGTTTTGACAGTAACTATTGTTCTTACACAACGTCTGTAATGATTGAAATACTAAAACATGTATTATTTTGTCTGTTCAGTTGTACAGTGCTTCCTAAGTAAACTTTGGAAAGAATACAAGCTGTTCGATCTTTATTACGACTTGGGAAAACTGCTAGCTATCTGCCGAGCTGACGTAGCAGGACAGACCGCGTCACACACACACTGAAGCGGGGGCAGAACATATTTACACAAGATACATTATCTTTTGTAACTCAAGGTTCACAGACCCAATAGATATAGGCTTTGAAAAATGTATAATTTACACTTTAGGGCTTTAGAAACCAATTTAAAATCTATTTGTTGTTGTAAAAATGCTTTTAGATATGACAGTTACACTTTTGCAACAATATTGACTTTCTAAATGAATATACTTACAATGACTTTAAATTGTACTTCATTTCTAACTACAAGTGCAAACCTAAGAAACAGGCAATAACTAAAGTTTGCACTAATGTACATTTGAGTTTAATTTGGTTGATTTTCCTGCAGTTTTTTTAGCACCTTAAAATCGGGGAGGTGGTGGAGAACAAACAGAGCTAAAAAGGAGCGCAGACATTGGACTAAAATTCAACAGGTGGTGAGAACCATTACTCCACATTTTGAATGCTGGTTGTGTAAACGGGGAATTGTCTGCTAACCTATTCAACATTACAACTTTCTAAGGTAATAACATGTCAATGGTGTGTTTATAGCTTACTGCCTTTACGAGTCAATGAATAAGGGTTCAAGAGTTCAAGGCTTTACTGCCAAATGCCATTTGTTAATTGCCATCTCTACATCTTGCCTTGCCTATATATGGACTGTGAAGATATGCATTTTACACATTAGGGGTTTAGAGCGATATTTAAAAGCCATATTTGTAATCTTAGAAATGCTGCCTAAGACATACCACTTGTCCTTTTGGACTAAAAAGGTACTTTTATAATGAGTATAGTTACCATGATTTTAGTTGTACTACAGTCCTAATTATGAGTGCAGTTTGTACCTTTTTCGATTTCCTTTAGATAAAACTTCTTAATAAAAAAAGCCTTTCTTTGTTCCCTTATTTTAACGTCTTTGGGTTTTGAAAATTACAATTCCATTTTGCCTTAAAATTCTAAATACAGTTTAGCCTTATGTATTGTAAATATGGTCCTGTCCCAAATACAAAATGTGTTGCTTTAATTTGATCCCTTATCTATTCTCCTTGGTGTTCCTAACAATTACATTACAATGGTACACCATAAAATATACAATATACAACATCTAAGGTATGGCTAATAGGATCTCTGGTTATTATAGAATAAGGGGAAAAAAGGAAAGAATGATTGTATGGATGTCTATGAGAATATGACCCTACTTTTCACTTAATTAAAACCCTAGTACATATTTTCCTGATAAGTTTAGAGTCTTAATCTCTTGTTTCAGGCCTTGATCAAAAGCCTAATATTGTAGTTTTACTTATTATTGTTTTATAAATCATGATCACATTTCGAGTAAAACAGAATAATTGCGCCTGTAAATTGAAGTTTTGAGGTTTATTCAGTGGATTTTGAATCAGTATTTTGGAAGGTTTTGAGACTGAGTGAATCCACTGACTGACAGTTGTTGTATAACAACATGAAAGTTCTGGGCTTTGGAGTTGTTTCAATCAGCGCATATGCCTTCCATACATTAACTCCCATCTCTCGATTGATAAAGCTGATTTAGTTTGCATACTTCAATAACTTTTTAGATTTAATTTGCCTGCTGATCTGAGGCATTTCAATCAAATCTAAAAAGATTCTTCCACACTCGTCTTCAAGCTGTTCACACATGAATGAGATAACACTTCTGTTCTCACTCAGAAAAATAGGCTGAGATGAAAGCTTGTGGGAGTTGGGGTTGTGAGTGGTGAAGTTTTCAGAATCCAATGTGGGTTTGAGGAAAGAAATGTGTAAGGATATAGAGTTACCAGCACATATCATGTACAGGAAATTATGGAGCAACTATTCCCAAATATGCTGCATCTCTTATTTCATTTTCTTAATCACCTAAAAATGAGAGTAACTTGTGCACTTTGTGTATTGAACTGTTTTTATTGGGTTGTCAAAAATGTATACAATACACCGTATGCCCTCATATGAATCAAACTTCCACTACCTCCTGGGATTTACCAATTTACATAATACATAATTAAATTAGTGAGGATAATAACACATACTAGGCCTATTTAGCTTGTTGGTGTTTTCCCTTTCCTGTATTCTGTTGTATAGGTTTTTGTGCATGTAAACGGTCTACAATGGCTAAAAGTCCCATACACTCGTCACATATGTCACAGTAGAGGCATAACATATGAAACTTAATTTTGAGCATAATAGGGCCCCTTTAAGGAGTTTATTTAGACATGTCTTGCTATAAGTAATGACAAACAGTCCAAAAATGCCCAACATGGTGTTGTCACACATCTAAAAGAGCTTTTCCCTGTGTGAAACTACATCAAAATGATTTTGGGTCGTATGATGATATTTATATTTTCTCTACATAATAAGCCCAATTAATAATGAAAGTTTCTCAAGAGTAAACAGAAAACAAAATGGAAACTATAGTTGTCTCCTTTGGGTCCTGCAGTAACGGGAAGGGTTAATGTTAAAACCACTATAATGATATGACAGGCTTTCACTTCTTGATGGACCACGCAACCCCCCCTCCCCACAGAGAGTCCCTCATAATGGCTTCATCACATTAGGGTGGTGAACACAGCACAAAGCAATCTGATGGAGTGGACGTAATGCATATTGAGGCCTTTGCAGAGTGTCTTGACTCGGACAGTGGGAGAGGCTAATATTGGTTGCATTTTGTACATTCTGTTCTATTGATGAACGTTTAATAAATGACACTCTAATTTTGTTTGTTTTTTATATAATTTCTTAGCTAGGTACCATCTTTAGAATGTTAGTGTTAGGTTTCTTTATTGATGCCAGGAAATAGATGTTTTAGGATCAAACCAACCAAAATATTTTAGGACTGTAAAATGTTCAGTGCTGAGTGAAAATTAGAAACACAGCGGCCAACTTGAGATGCTAAATCGCTTGAAAGTCATTAATATGGAAACCCATTGCTACTTTCCATCGCAAATGATGTAATCAAAGCATAAACCATCAAAAGTGATAGGTTAATGAAAGCTCATAGTGTTTTTGCAACACAACTTTAAAACAGCAGGAATACCCACCTGTGTGACACAGCATGTGAGTCCATATATTCTCCGTTGCTCATTTTCCCATCTACCGTACAAGGAGAAATCACACCTGATTGTAAAACTGTGGTGGAGAGGTGCTAAACTGCAACACATCCGTGCCAGCCAACATTACCTGGCTCTGCTCCGGCTATCAACCACCCGTTCTGTCTATTGGAGCAGGTTCCTATGGTGAGCTTGTGACTATAAATCAAATTAGCTCATGGCTTGTAGAAAAACATTGATAGGAATTCCCCATTCTTATTGCTGTGGGTAAGCTGGTAAAATGTTAACCATAAAAACAATAAATGTACCTTTACAACCTGTAATGTTGGCAACACTAAATAAGACATCAGATTGAACATACAGTAGAAGTGTTGGATTAAGACTTAATAAACACTAAAATAGTATTTAAGAAATCAATCTTCCTTCTTTTGTGTGATAAATGGTAACATTTAAATAAAAAATACAGTATTATAAAGACGT
Organism: Eleginops maclovinus; assembly: GCF_036324505.1. Lineage (NCBI taxonomy): Eukaryota > Metazoa > Chordata > Actinopteri > Perciformes > Eleginopidae > Eleginops > Eleginops maclovinus. Next base: position 28,242,874 of record NC_086371.1, read on the forward strand.
GGGTTGCATATTTATTCTTATTAAGAACAATTAGAAAAATATAATTACGTACATGCGTGGGGGATTTTAGCAGATTATTTTTTTCACTTTTACATTAGTTTTGCAGAAAATGAGTCAAGGCCATGGAGTTTCAGATAAAGCAATTAAAAAAATCTCCTTCTATTATTGTTTTTGTTTAAATTTAAAAAGATCAATTTGACCCAAACACCATGTAAAGGTTAATGTGAAAGACGTAGCTTAAAGTGACAAATCACAAATAACTACTATCAGAGTTTGTGGTTCTGCTTCACTTTATGAAGCTGTTTTAGCTTCTTTAGCTCATTATTTTAGTGAGACATCTGTGACATCATTTGATCTAGCTAGCACCAACAACTCATTTATAGCAACTAGCTGTCAAGTAAAAGGTGGAGACCAAAACAGAGCTAAAAGGATGCACAAACACTGAACTTAAATCCCCCAGGAGTTAGAAACCACAAGTTAACATGAATGCTGGTTGTACAAATTGGCAATTGCAGCTAACCTGTTCTCCATTACAACTGTATAGGGTAATAATTTGTCAATGGTGTGTTTATACCTTGTTTTGCTGCCTTTAAGAGTCAACCAATCAATGAATCCGGGTTCAAAGGTTAAATGCTTTCATGGATAGTGCTCTTAACTAATTACTATCTCTACGTCTTGCCTTGCCATTGGAGCATTTCACCTTAGCTGAGCAAATCTCTAATGACAAGAAGGTATGGATCTTTGGACATTTATATCAATTAAGACACAAATGCTCATATATATGTATACATATATATGTATGTATATATGTATATGGATTGCTCCTTGTAAACCAGTTTCCTCCTCCGATAAAAGCTCAAACATGGAAGGTTGGATACCAATAGCCTCCATGGTTCATCTCTCACAGTTTAGCGAATTTCACTTACTTCTGTGGGCTCTGAAGCAGCCATGGATTGCTACTTGTAAACCAGCCAATCAGAGCAGAGCTTGTCGTAATTATTTAAATGAGCCCCAAATAAGGCAATTCAGCTTGTTTCATTCTAGGACCAAATCAGAGGGTCTGTGAAACCACATCTGGACATTTGTGTGGATCAACCAAAGTTATATACCTTCTTTGTAGACAATTAAGAACAATTTGAAATATCAGATAGATGCATTCTATGGCACCTTTAAATATGATGAAAATGAAGGTAAGGAAAGTAAATCAGTTGACTTTTGATCATCTTTTGATTAATTGAAGACCCTTGAGCAGCATTTACTTACATTTTTATGTCGATGCTTTATGTGACATTTTCAATCAATTACTGGTGCTGCAGACTTCTTGTGCTTGCAGGAAGTGAGCTGCTGCTCTGAAGAGATTGGCAGCCACTGCACTGGTCCCTAACCCTGAACCCCCACGGATAGAAGAGAAACAATCTGGGAAATAAAGAAATAAGCAACTAAAGGTAGTTGGCAGGCCAGGCCATTCACCTTGTCGTTCTGGTGGACTTCTTGGCAGAGCGCCAAACTAAAACACAAAGGGCCAACACTGAGGAAAAGAGTTTCGCTCTGATCTCACACTCTTAAGACAGAATGTTCTTTTTTTTCTTTCTTTTTTTTAAATAAAAGCTTTTATTTAGTTTCTGAGCATGTGATGCCCTTCAGTTCCACACCAGGGTGTTGCCCATCATTGGACGTGCTAGAGTATATTTCACAACACGGGATGGCATATTTTAGAGTTCTTCAGCCAGACAAGTGATATTTTAGTTGTCTATACAAAGGACTTTTTTTCCCTCGCCTGTTTGGTGTTTAAGTGACTCACTGTGATCCAGACTGGGAGAATTCACACAGTAAGGGGTGTATCAGTAGCCATCAAGCTGTTCAATGCAATGCTGGTTTCCATGATAAATGGGGTGCTGTCTTACAAAAATAACTCATGACATTAGAAAGTATGGTCGGAAAACTGTAAGCTAAAATGGTAAAAATGTATTGTTAAAAACCTGCAAAGAGGGAGTTGTGGCCTGGGTTAGAATTTGAAAATGTACCAAAATGTAGTAGTCAGTGCATAACTTTGAGGGCCACAATTAAAATGTGGCCAAGCACCCTACACTAATTACAACTGGCTTTCAAGAAAACTGTGAACTGCCTTCATTTGAACAGGTTCCTCAGAGAAATAAGAAATGTACAGGGAAATATATCGTTTGGTAGTGTTACGGTAAACAACATGGCTCCCCGTTTCCTTGTCTCTCTATTGCAGGTGCACTCAAACTACACCTGCCATAGAGTGTGCTGATATGCAAATAAGGGGTTCGGCAGAAATTCCCTCTGTGGAACACAGGGATTTTAGCCTTTGCAGACCACTTACCTGCACAAAACCTTTAAAAGACAAGGGGCCGCAATAGCACAGAATTACAATATAACAGGACATCAATTATTTCAGTCACTGTTAATGGTCAAATTCAGCCCAAGCCCTAATGAAGAAAACACCAGATTAAAATGATCATTAGCATTTATTCCTCTATTAAATGTGGCTTCCATTGTGACCACCATATGACAGATTTCTTTGAAAAACAGTAATGGGCGTAATCCAAAATGTGAGTTTCCACAAAAGCTTTATTATCCGAATGTTTTTATCATTACATTTTTACAGCTTTAGCTCCAGTTTTGTCGTACAAAATAAAGACATGGACCCCTTAAACCTTAAAAAAAATCCCAAATATAATCATAAGAAATGATCCTTGCACATAAATGGGCTTCATTAACCCACCCCCCGGTCTGTTTGCGGGGCTCCGCAGTGCAGTCCTGGCTGTGTGGCAGTATGCAGGCCGCCCTCTCTTTGACATGCCTCCATTAAATGGATGGTGCTTTTGGCAGCTGAGCCTTTGTGGCTTGTTTGCCCTGGGTATAAATTATGTCTGATCCCCCCAGCAGGTTACAGACACTGCAGAATGCTCATTATAAGACACAATTCCAAACCCTGCCTGACAACATGTTGGACGATTTTATGATCTATAAAGGGAAGGTGCTTTCTTAAACAAGTGCAGTAGTTTTAAACTGGAATGAAACATGCACAGTATTAACGTCAGCTTGAAAGGTGATTTTTTTAACTTGGAAAAATAAACGTGGCCAGGGTTTTGCACGGCTGGAAGCAGGACATTTTTTAGAACTATAGGACATGTTTATGTGATGTTTGTCGTCTCTGGTTTGTGTGTCTTTTTCCCTTCTTGACATAGTCTTGCCATTGGACGCCCTTGGATTTATTTGTATATACACCTGCATTTTCTCCCCAGTATACAGAATTAAATAGATTTAATCTGTAGCATTCAATGTTCATTACAAAATCCAAAGACAGTATTCATAGCTGTGACACAGAGGATGTACTGTAGATCTGTTTTGATCCCATGCAAACTTCTTTGCAAACACCATTGAAAAACGTACCCTCTTTTTGCTATGTATTTTTCTAAGACTTGATTTATTCTGGTCATAGACTTAACACTGACCTTAAACTGACCTGAACAAAAACCTAACAGAATTCTGCTTTTTCCAGGGTGATGTTTTATAGTCTTGACACTCAGAAATGAGCACATATTTTGACTGGCCAATTACTGAGATAACAAGTAGACTGGGTACAAACACATTGGTAGGCCTCCTGCATATTCCTCTACCAAAACAGAAAAATAATTTGGTTTGCATGGATAATTTATGAGGAAAATGCAAATAAAAACGAAAGAGACTGGCTCTAGGATGCTACTGGTGGTCCCTCTCTTCATCTTTTTGTAAATAAATGTTGGCAAACTTACTGATAAAGAGTGAGGGAATGAATCAAAATGGCCATTCACGTCATACCCTAGAGATTAATGTTCTTTCCCTACACACACGTATCTATGTGGGGTGATGACAACTAAACAATTTCTATGAAATCTGAGTTTTTTCCAGTGGAAAGGCAAGAGTTGGGCATAAAAGCTTCGACTCGTAAGTAGACCTTTCAAAGGGTTGGAACTTAATCCTAAAACAAGACAATTAAAGGCCATGATTTGGTCAGAAAAACAAACAAGTACAATACAATGACAATACACGACACTGTATGGTTTTGTCACCTGACTGTCAACACTAATAGACTGTAATGAAATTCAACTGAAGCCTTTCGGGTTGGCCGAGCTCTCAAATTATACCATTAATCAGCTCAACAATCTCAATGTGAGTCACAACCTAAAAGGGGTCTTAAATGTAGCCCTGAGCCCTTATTATGCCTAGCTGCTGAGAAAATGACTTCACCTGATCATTTGGCAAATTCACCAGACATTCAAGTTTCCGCCTAAGGGCATAGCAGTGTGACAATTGACTGTTGCTTAATAACAACTGAAAGAGAAGATGAAGTCTACTTCTGCTGTGATATTTTCTGTGAAAATTAGAAACCAAGAATAATCGCACGATGAGCCAATGGATGTAAGCTGAGCTCCCCAGTGGCTTTGCGGCACACAATAAATGCTTTGAGCTCAGCTCAGCCCCATTCACATCACTCAATGCCTCCTTGAGCCTGAAAGAGAATGTATTGTTGCTGGAGGAGAAAAAAATGGCTTTTTCTTTCCTGTTTCAGACAGTAATCATGAAGGGGAGGCTTCATCGTGACAGGTTGTGACAGGGAGGATTTTGCAATACACTATGGTTAATTAATCCACCTGCATGTCACAAAAAGAACTCCTCAAGGATGAAGAAATACAATGTTTATTGTCAAATGTGGTTTTTGGGATGATTTTAGAGAGACTGGCCCTCCCTTTCTCCTCGTCTCACTTGTATAAATGATCTTCACTAAAATCAACAAAAAGCTACGTCTGGTAATTTACTGTTGCTGGCCATAAAACAATCCTTCTTTTGCCGGCGTAGGGACCAGAAAGGAGTTTGGGGGGGAAGGGCAGAAAGGAACTCAAATGTTGGGACGTTGAACAGAGGCAACATGGATGATATAATGCAAAAAAGTTGGCCGGGGGCGCCAATAAAAATGCTGAGATGTTGGCTGGCAAGGTTAATATGATGCTAAAATATTGGCGAGGTTGGCTTGAAAGAATGGTTCTAAAAGATTAGCACTGAAATACGGCCATAGCTTTGGCTGAAGCATCTACTTGTGGAAAGACTAGCCAGACAATGTCTTTGTTTTTCCAGCTTTCCTTCTCTCTAAGGTTAATTTTAGGCATGATATTCTCATTGTAGTTATGTCTGTTGATGAATGGATGGACCGTTGTGGAAATAACTGGATAGGTGGCAGAAATGCAGTGCAAAGTCAAACCTTGCAACAGTTTTTATATTTTACACCATTGTTTTAATTTTTAATAGAAAAGAATGTTCAAGCTTGTCTTTTCAACACAAGTAATGCAATGGAAGCCGAGACAAAAACAAGATGTGAACCCATGCATACATATTAAGCTGTGTGTTCCAGATAAACAAGTTGGTTCACCCCCAACAAAGTAGATCAGAATGTCTTTCCCCAACCGAATCCAGCCACTGTCATCTCTTAGGTCTATTTAACCACCAACAGCCCCAAACTAGTCTGAACCTTAAGGGTCCTCTTCAATTAGAGATTAAGACATTTATCTACCAGCAAATAAAAGAGGCAAACAGTGAATTAGAGAGGGGGTCATTCAAATACATTCAACTTGCAATTGCTCAATTTTTTTACCGTGTAAAGCATCAATATTTTGGCTACTAAACCGCCAAGGCCTTTACTGAAATCAAGGCTACTTTGCCGTATCTTATTTCCCCATTAGGGAAATCCTGTTTCCAAATTTGGTGTGGCACTTGGCTTTAATGTGGAAACAACATGCACGCTAAAACGATAAGTTGTATTTTATTGCTATTATGTTGTTAAGACTAGATGTGGTGATTGACATTTTTCCAAGTTGAACACATTTATAAGATACTAACTAAACTAATTAAACATCTGGCAATTTTATTTGCATGGAAAGAAAATGTGTGTATGCAACCTGTGATTTGGACCGCTTCAAAGTGGATTTTAGTTTGGCCCATGGTACACCCTTTCTAGAAAATATGACCATCGTTTTTTTTCCATCAAACCTACAAACTGAGCCAAAAACAAATCAACTCGGCAGACTTACTATGGGATAAGTGATGAAACAGGGAAAATCTATTTTAGTCTTCAACATTACTGCTGTGCTTCACTCCACTTCACTCATGCAACTTGTTTTTCAGCTGTAGTAGACAGCTGTTTGCAAAGGGCAAAAAAGGTCTGATAAACCCACTGTAAATCTATCCACACACAGAAACACTGAATGCTCCACTATGTTCACACTATAGTTAAGAATTAGTTTAGCTTGTTTTGAATTTCATTCCAGTGGCATTGTACTAAAGAAAGCAGCCTTCCATTGTTCACACTTCATTTGTGAATGTGTTTAAACTAGGGCTGCGTACCGGTACTGTGTACCGGTACTGTACCATGAAAATCGATTCAGTACAGGTCCAAAATACCGGATCCTGAAGTACCGGTACTGTACCAATATAAATTTACACCAAGTATATGCTTATTTTGTGACTGAAGATGCGTAAATCCTACCACAAAGACGAAAATTTAGCACTGGAAAAGACGTAAAATGCCGTGCTGAAACTTGAAATCAGAGCCATCTTTGATTTGAGATCCTCTCGCCACAGTCTCACGAGACATTGCGAGAGCTTGGCTGATCCAGCGTTCTGATTGGTCAAAAAGACTCAAAAGCGGGTCAGCCATTTTTTCTTTGTTGGCATTGGCGGCCTTTGTTGCTTTGTGTAATTTTGCCGCGTAAGGTAAAGACCGCGGACTGCCACGTGGGAAGACTACTAAGTTCTGGGATCACGTAACAAAGCTTTCAGGGGGCCAGAACACAAGGTGCAACCTCTGTTGTGCCACCATTCAGTGCAGCGGTGGAACGTCTAACATATCAAAACATTTACGCCGTCATCACAAGACTGAGACATGAGGACTCATTCCACATGAGTATGGAATGATCATTGCGTCCATGTTCAACATTAAGGGTAAGTTTTTGTTTTGTTAAGATAAGAATGTAGTAGATTTCTGAGATAAAACATGGGCCATATTAAAATGTTTTAGTTTTCATCTCCTAACCTCATGGCCTCATGCGACACCAAACATGACCAAAGTGACATGCGTAACTAATACGCAAGTTGTCTACAGTTTATTAAAGTTTCTGTCATTATTGAAGAAGTTCAGAAGAACACATGTTAATTTGTCAAATTGTTCAGGTACAGGTACAGGTACAGGTCCGGACCTGTACCTGTACCTGTACCTGAAACTGATGTTACGTTTAGGTACGCAGCCCTAGTTTAAACTGACCTGATCAACCAAGGATTTTGAAAAGACTTCATAATGGAGTGCCCTATTAGAATGCCCTTATGCTTCTTTTGTTATGTATTTAATTCACTGACCATCATATTTATTTACTTACTTGAGAAAAATCATCCTGAAATCTTAAATAAATTCTTCCAAGGACTTAAAATGATTGTTTTATTCAATTTCCTTTCCGGCATGACCTTTTTGCCTTCAGAAAAGTGACCACACCAAAGGCCAAATGGCTTTGCCACTAAAATAGGTTCCAAGCTATATGCAGATTGAGACAGTTGGATTTGCTGTGGTGTTTGAGTTCAATTTAAGTAATTGGGTAACAAAATCACAGTCCTTTATGATACTTGTACATTGTGTTCAGCAGGAACATTTCCCCATATTTACAAGACGTTTACGATTTTTGAAGTTATTAAGCCATCGACAGATATATAAAGCTAATGTGATGCTATAACAAAAAAACAATAACATTATTTACGTCGACACAGATAAACTAATAGAATCAGAATCAGAATACCTTTAATCGACCAACAGAGGGGACATGTGCATTGTTACAGTAAAAAAAGCCAAAGACAGCTTCATATTATACTCAAGATACTAAAAAAGAATCACACAATTTACAAAATACACAAACATAAAAGTATAGCAGCCAGATATGTATTGCACACTTATTAACACAACAGGGGGTGTTATAGTCAGTGTTGTTATATGTGTGGGGGTCAGTGCCGGCTGGTGGTTGTAATGGAGTATGAAGCACAAAATTGCAGACCCATTACTGCTAGGGGGGTCCGGGGGCATGCTCCCCCGGGAAGAAATTTAAAAAAATGAAGCCCTAAAATGGAGACTTCTGGTGAATTGAGTGGAAACAATTCGACAAATTGATACTTCAAAAATATGAGACTAACCTTCAATAGATTCAAAGTGGGCAGATGACTGAGCGGCTGCAGAGGTGGATTTCCAATGTTTGTCAATGTCAAATGACAGACACATACAAATAAAAAATAAGCATTAAAACAATGTGTACCAAAGGTATAGATTCATTGGGTGGGAAAGCAAGACCTGTTTAGTTGAAAGCCCACTCACCACGTCAAGGTACAGGCCATGAGTGGGTTGTTTGTAAGACTGGACAAGACAGAAGATAAGGTTAATGAAAAAAACAACCATATTCCTTTTTACAAAGGGTCCCTATTATGCTTTTTCTGGTTTTTCCTTGTCCTTTATTGTGTTGTATAGCATGCTATGGATGTAAACGGTCTGCAAAGTTACAAAGTCCAAAGTACACGCAGACACAGGACTCAGACAGATGCCCACTGCTCCTAGTACTAGCATGGGTTAAATGCAGAGGACCAATTTCACTGTGTGTGCTCTGCTGTGTGCATGTATGTGACTAATAAAGAGGGTTTCATCCTCCGATTCTATCTATCTATACTTTTGTTAGACAAATCACAAAGACATACAAACTTGACAAGGACACACATAGCAAAAGGCAGACATTGATATGCTAACATTATACTTCTAACCTTCAAGCCAATGCTACAACTAGGACACTGTGACTTCAACGTCTCGTTGTCAGTGACTTTGCATGACAATGTCCAAGTGGCAAACAAGGCAGCACGACAACCAGAGAACCAGACTTATTTTGACAACGCGAAAACCGGAACTCTAAAAATAACGGCTATGTGAAGTGACAAAATCCAAGTGGCTGGTGACTGCATGTCACACCGGGATCCGTAAAGGCCATCCTACACATGCAACACACACTGTCTGTAGCCAACGCCTGAAAAACGTAGCAGCACAACAACCAGCCTGAAAAACAAATTAGCATACCTTGTACATGAATTCTGCTCTCCTGGTCTTTTTTGGGATCTGCTCGACAAATCTTTCATACCAGCTGGAGTGTTTCTCCAATGTTTTCGCCATTCCTCTTTCAATAGCAATGATGGCCAGGTTCCTAAGCCGCTCCTGTCCCATGCTGTTTTGAGTGAATGATTTCAACCGCTTTAAACAAGAGAAACTGCTCTCTACACCAGCAGAGGTTGCAGCTAGTGTTGTGATTAAACACATGAGGCGATACAATTGTGACAGGGCCCCATCAAGCTTTGCGGATTTAAAGAATGCCAATGTGTCACAGAGTTTGCTGACAGTCCCATGAAGCTCCGGATTACCATAAAAAACATGCATTTCTGACCTAAGTCTGTCAGCATCAAACAAGTGCCTATAACCATGTATCAGAGATTTAAATGCTTCCTCAGGAAGTGATTTGTTGCCACATCTAGAGGGTTCAAGCAACTCAAGGAAACTCAAGTTTTCCAGATCACTGTAACGCACCTTTATCTGCTCAATTAGGTTTTCTAGGATTAGCAGATACAGTTTTTTGTAGTACTGTCTGGGATCCAGTGCCACTGAGCCCCTCACCCTATGGGTACAGAGTTCAGGGTCATCATTAAGACCTGCAGCCTTGCTGTAAATGGCCTGAAAGGAAGCCTCTGATTTACATTGTGTTGCAGCTAGGATAAGTGATTCAATCCTACACCTATAGAAGCCTACATCAGTCATTTTCTGCTGTAAAATATCAAACAACACATCAGTCTCAGGATCTGATTGTATGTCAGCAGCAAACACATGCATTTGAAGTCCTCCAGTGTTCTAATGAATCCATTAGCAGTATTAAAAGTGTCCTGCTCATTCACGCAGTCAGAGCTAAATATGCTTCCAGCAACTTCTCACGATTGTTGACCACAGTACTCACCAAACGTGAAGAAAAATTCCACCTAGTTGGTGCAGTCCTCGGCATCTGTGAACAGCCAGCGTCCTTCGAAAAGTCCATCCTCTTTGTGGATTTCGCAAAGAACGACGATAATCCTGTCAGAGTAGCAAAGAAAATCTTTGCCTTAGGAATGCATCTGGCACCTTGAGCTAGCACCAGATTAAGTCAGTGTGCATAGCAATGCACAAATTCTGTGCTCAGTGCTACGGCCTTAAATTTAACCCTGAGGCCATTTAATGCAGATGCCATTACTGCGGCTCCGTCATATGTTTGACCTCCGAGCTGTGTGCGGTAACTGAAGCCCTCCATTTTCTGCATCTACGGCATTGAACACTGACTGAGAATCTCTGCCAAAAGACACATCAAATAATCCCCAAAAGCACTCTTGAATCAATCCGTTTACATCAACATACCTCAATATAATGGAAAGTTGTGTGTGGCAGAAAATATCGGTTGTTTCATCTAACTGCCACGCAAAAAAACGGAGCAAAATCCACTTCACTCTTAATCTCTCTCATGCAGAGTAGCAGCCACAGCCTCGATCAAGTCACTCTGAATCGTCTTTGACAATCCAGTGAAAACAGAAGAAGACTGACAACGTGAAGCCAGTACATCATCGTAGTGCGATATCACATGAATTAACTCCCTGAAATTCCCTCTATTTGCCAATTGCTCTCGCTCATCGTGCCCCCTGAAAGCCAGTTCTTGACGACCTAGCAAGGTAGTAGCGTCCATTAGCCTTTTTAGCATTTCCCTGTTCTTGAGCACAGTTTCATTGTGCCTGGCTGTTTGGAGACGTGCACCCTCATCCACCAAATGATCTATTCTGACATTGGCAAGCATGTTCAGATCAGCTACAGCCCTAACGTTGTCTCTGGACTTTTCATGCAATCTGGCACAACGGCTAAAATTGCGTAAATCAGCAAAACCTGCTCTTACCCACTTGTTGCCCACTGTTGCTGCTGAATCAAAGATGACCATGCACGGCCAACAGTACTTTTGACTAGCCTGACTGCTCCCTGCTAGCCATTGAAAGCGCTGGTATCAGTCCCGCCGAAAAACTGTGTACAAGACACAGTTTTCAAGTGAATAATAAAGTCAGGAGTTGGCCTACCTTCACGTTTACACTGCAATGTTTCCTCATAGCTAAGAGAACATGAGGATGCAAGGATCCCGTTGATGACATTAATGCTTGCTGAGAGCAAAGATATTGTCGAAATCTGGCGTTTATCGTTATAATCTCTCCATTGTGTGAATGCTCGGATACATCCAGCATCCTGACGGAGACACCCTGAATGTCATGATAGTGATCAACCCTGTAATTGGTCAAACCTACTGTCAATCACCTTTACATGGACTTACCCAACTGATTCAAAACGATGAAACGGCACTTGACCAATCAAAAAATGACATATCGTCCAATTGACCGCCAGCCATATGCTTAACATCTTGAAGCATCGCTTAATTGTGTATTGCCAAATTTGGCCTGTGAGAGCCACTGTTTGTACAGCTTACTTTGTCAGTTTGTCTAAGCAATACGCAGCAGCACAAGCAGGTAATGAATCGTTAAATATAACAGAAACATGTCCACGTGAAGTTTTCCGCTTTTGTAATTCTTTTATATTAAGCATGGTTTCATCTGCTTAAATGGACGGGGCGCCACTGTTGGGGGTCTACCGGGGGCCATGATGGTTGTACAGTCTGACCGCTGAAGGAAGGAAGGACCTGCGTTATCTCTCCGTGAGACACCGCGGTGCAGCAGCCTGTCGCTGAAGGAGCTGCACAGTGCGGACAGGGTGTCCTGGAGGGGGTTGGACAAATTGTCCAGCTGAGAGGACAGCTTGGCTGCCATTCTCCTGTCTCCCAACACCTCCACAGTGTCCAGAGGACTCCCCAGGACAGAGCTGGCCTTCCTTATCATTGTGTTCAGTCGCTTCCTGTCTGCAGCCGAGATGCTGCAGCCCCAGCAGGCCACACCATAGAAGATGGCTGATGCCAAAACAGAGTCAAAGAAAGTCTAAAGGAGTGCCCCCTGCACCCCAAAAGACCTCAGTCTCCTCAGCAGTAAGAGTCTGCTCTGTCCCTTCTTGTAGAGAGCAGTAGAGTTGTCGGACCAGTTCAGTTTATTGTTCAGATGAACACCCAGGTATTTGTAGGATTTCACAATCTCCACTCCCTTGATGTTCACTGGTGTTGGGGGGGGGAGTGCTGGTGCCGCCTGAAATCCACCATCAGCTCCTTGGTCTTCCCTGCGTTGAGCTGGAGGTGGTTCCTCCGGCACCAGAGGCTGAAGTCCTGCGTCAGCTCCTTGTAATCCCTGTCGTCCTCGTTGGAGATGAGGCCGACGATGGCGGAGTCGTCAAAGAACTTCTGCCGGTGACAGATCGCCGTGTTGTGGGTGAAGTCTGCAGTGTAGAGGGTGAAGAGAAGCGGTACCAGCACCGTCCTCTGGGGGCCCCCCGTACTGCAGATGATGGTGTCTGATTGACACTCCCGGGTCCTCACGTACTGTGGACGGTTGGTGAGGTAGTCCAGGATCCAGGAGGTGAGGTGGTGATCCAACCCCGAGAGCTGCAGCGTGTCTCCCAGGAACAGCGGCTGGATGGTGTTGAAGGCACTGGAGAAATCAAAGAACATGATCCTCACAGTGCCCCCAGCTTCTCCAGGTGGGAGAGGGACCTCTGCAGCAGGTAGATGACAGCGTCATCCACCCCGATGTCAGGCTGGTAGGCAAACTGCAGCGGGTCCATCATGGTCTCAAAAGGGGCCAAAGGTGTCCAAGGACCAACCTCTCCAGGGTGCTCATCAGCTTCAATGTCAGCGCCACCGGCCGGTAGCTGTTGAAGTCCTTGGGCTGCGGGGTCTTTGGCACGGGTACCACACAGGATGTGTTTCACAGTAGGGGTACCCTCCCTTGTTCAGGTTCAGGTTGAACACAATCCCACACAGCTCGTCCGCGCAGGATTTCAGGAGCCTCGAGCTGATAACATCGGGACCCGCTGCCTTCCGTGCCTTACACCTCTGCAGCTCTCTCCTCACCTGGTTGGTTGTGAGGGGCAAGGTGCCGTCAGCAGGTGGGGAGGTTGTGGGGGGAGAACAATCAGGGGCTGGTTTGAAAAATGTCTGTGAGCCGATAGAGACATTTACAGTTTACCAGTGGAGAATTTATTGAAATATTTATCGACACAGAACAAAACAGGAAAATCTAATAAGCTTGTTTTGAACACGTGCCTCGTTTTGGGATCATAAACAAAAAGTAATTAAATAAACCATTGACTCCGAGACTAGGAAACCCAGAAGCGCTAAAATGTTGACTAATTTCCAGTTTTAGGACAAGCTTCTCCATGATGGATGATACAAAGGAGTATGTTATTACATGATATTTATTTTGTATGTTTGAATGCCATCTAATAATAAATAGATCAACAAAATACTTCTTAAGAAATGACAGAGTGAGTAAGCAATGTTTCAATATCTTTAATACCTTAGCAAGATACTTTTCTGTTTGACTTGATAATGTAGTTTCTTGTCCACCTACATGAACATTCCCCAGGTCAGGACCTTTTTCCACCTCAATGGTTTTTACCATGTTCAAATCAGAAGGTCGGGGAAGTGTAGCAGTGAAGCATAATGTTAGGATGAGATGGTAATACAAGTCAGTAAAAAGAGGACGGAAAAATATCACAGATTTACAGATATAGCTTCCATGCTGCAAAAAAAAACAATCTGACAATTTGAATATTTTATCACACTAGGAGGAAACAAAACTTTATAACCGACAGTGTTGTGCCAGTTCACAGCTTTTCTGAACTAGTTCAAGTTCAGTTCATACATGCTCAAAGTGAACAGTTCACGTTCAAAGTTCACAATTTTAATTCTGAACTAGTTCAAAGTTCAGTTCATTTCACTTTTTTCGTGAGATATTCAAATAAATACTTTTTTTCACACTACGAGCTAGAAATCACTATACGTTCTTTGAAACTGTTCATTGTAGACATTTGCTCATAACACTGCTATTGTGGGTTTCTTAACAGGTGCTGAAACTTGTAGCAATACAGACAAGATAGACCAGTTCTATACTTAGTGCAATGAAATCTACTAGCATTCAATTAAATAAAGAATGTATAATATGAAATATGAATATATTATTTGATATATATGATATTTTATATACCTATGTGTGTGTATGAAATGAGCAAAACTCTTGAATTGCATTCACACTGGATGGATGTTTTAATTCAATGTGCCGTTTCAAATTCGAGAAGGACGTTGTCGATGTCCTAACTTGTTTTTGCTGCGCAGGTGGACACATCTTACACAGGAAGGAAAGAGTTTTGCAGTCGGGGTCTTGGTTTGCAAGAGTGTAAAATTGTTTTAAATGTTCGTGAGGAGAATCGGAGTCCGTCTCCGTGCCATCACTTCCACTAGCCATCTTGTTTTGTTTTTTTTAAAATCGCAGCGCTTTCTCTCACTCTCGTCATTGGTCTCTGTATCTCTGTATCTCTCTCTCTCGAGCCTCCAGCCCTCCGCGCTCTCGGCGTTGCTATGCCTAAGCCGCTCTGCTGCAATTCATCATGGGTAACGTTGTGCGGAAGCCAGTACGTTTCAACTATTCAACTCAACTATTCTCAGCCGGACACTACGTTGCCCGCAATGCATTGCGCATACAGTGCCAAAACTATCTCTGCGTTGATACATGATTTAAGCGGCACCTACAGGAGGGAGGAACTTTCTCTCTCGTTGCGTTTCAAAAGAGAAAACAGATGTCACTCAGTTTTCAATGGAAAACAAATGCCAACGTTCATTTATAGTGATGTCTGCCGTTCATGACACATAATGTGAACTAATTCACGTTCAAGTTCTTTATTGAAAAATGTGTTGCGTTCAGTTCAACGTTCACGAAAAAATGAGCGTGTTCAATGAACGCGTTCTTTTGAACTCGTTCATGCACAACACTGATAACCGAGATACCTTATGTTTTTACTCACCCACACTGAGAAAAATGAACATAATTAAAACTCAAGGGTTAGCTGGACTGTGTGACATGATCCGTTTATTATCATGAACAATAAAATGCTCTGTAGAGAACCAAATGTGTTTATCCACTGCTGAAAATAGTCCCTAACAAATGTCTTCATCTTTGATAACGATTGCTATAAACAATAGTGACCAGATGCTTTATGAAATAACTGATCCTTTTGATTTTAATAACTATATTTGTGGGGTGTTTCTTATGGACACATATTTACATATTTAGTTGGAACAAAAAATAATGGTGCAGAGAAGAACAGATACAGATTTTCTTTAGCAAGTAATTCATTTAGAAAGATTATCCTGAACAACCCTTTTTTCACACGTTCTTACAGACTTACTTGCCTTTCAGGGTGTATACTCAGACAGTATTTGTAACTATATTTGTACCAGTAACTATATAATCAAATATACAACATGATTGTATTATCGTACTGAAAATGTTTTCTTTAAAAAAACATTTCAATGAAAATCAAGGATATCTGAGACAAAAACTCCCAACAAAGGTCCACTGAACCACATCTAACCAGGCTTGAAGAGTAATGGATTACATGTAATGGAATTAGGAAATCATATAAAGGAAAGTGTATTCCCTTTCAGTTAGTTACATGATCAAAGGAAAGTATATTACAAGCAGGGTTACAATGTTAGTTACAAATTTAAAAAAGCATAATTATTGTGTTTGTTGTAAAGGATCCGATGTTATCTCTTCTCTGTTAGCTGTACCGTTCTGTAGGCTAATACTTTAAGTGTGAATCTGTACGCCAACTGCCTGAATCTGCTTTATTGTTTTCACTTTCTTTCCTTTGTTCTTTTATAGAATTCAGTAATTCAGTGAACCTTTATTTTCATAAAATAATGTGTCAGCTTAACTGTGTGTATTAAATTAAAACGGAGCATTTTGTGTCAGCTGGTTTTATTTCTGCTTGTTTAACTGCAGTATGTGCTCATGTGTTTCATTGCTTCTATATTGTGATACTTAGATTATTATTTCACACGTAACTAGTAATTGTAATACGTCTGTTAACTAACTCTCCCAACCCTCCTTATGCCAATCAACCATCTCCATGACAACATAGCATTCTCCATCCCTGAGGAATCGTGCGAGATATTGTTTAAAAAGGAAGTTAGCCTTGTGTCGGGACATTTTATTTGAACTGTTTGCGACACAATACAAACATTTGTCAAGCTAATGATACAGATCTGATGAAAAGTAACACAGACTTACCCCAGCGCTGTAATGTGTCGCCTGCAGCTGCATTTCTGTACGCTGCACTAACCGCGTCTGTCACCTCTCTGAGAATGAGATGGAGACAATGACAGAGTGGTTGTGTGTGTGTGATGTGCTCAATGCTAACTGCTTGACTTGGTTCCCTGCCAGAGGCTTATTCAGAACCAAGGACAGATCCCCTGGTCTCCGGGCCCTCTCGCTGGGGAGAGACACATTTAGATAAAGTCCCCCTCCTTCCCTTTTCATCGCTCCCATTTTTCCTTTTCTCGCAAACCCCGTCTCATCGGGGAGCCCGCATTTAGCTGTCTTTCTTTGTCGCTCCCACTATTCAAAGTCTCCGAGGAATGTCAAAGTTATCGTCATCTCGCCCTCGTTCCCTCTCTCCATCTCTGTGTCTCTAAGCTCCTTTTCCCCTTGGTTCCATTCCACATTTAGAGTCTGCACTATAGGGGGACGCCATAGCCTTTACCTCCTATTCAATTAAGATGAAACACACACACATGGACACACACAAACAACCTATGTGGTCTGGAGACTGATGGATATATCACCAGGGAAACAGACATTGACGAATATGTGCATTGGAAACACACAAACATCAAGCAATTACAAGACAGTAAATCTCCATTTTCCAGATGGCAAATCTCTGCGGTAATTTGGGCCGACTTCAATTTAAGTTTTTTTTTCTGCTTTTACAGTGCTTTTTCCCACCCCCCAATGAGCCTGAAGTATTTAGTTAAACACACATGTACTTCACACGTTGTTTCATTCTGGTGCAGGGCTACACTTATCAAGAGACGTCTCTGGAACAAGGCAATTGTCAGGATGTGATTACAAGATTCACAAGGTGCTTATTGTGTATTTTTATAACTAACTTGACAGAAAATAAGATATAAAACGTGTAAGTCACTTCTCAGAAACAGAACAACAAAGTAGAGTGTGCGAAAATAGAATCTCTTTCTTCTGTCATTTGAGCTACGTAATCATAAATTGATTATGACAACTTGCAGGGTGATACACTATGTTGGAATACATTTTAAGAGCACCTCATAATCATCATACGATGGCTAAAAGAAGACCAACAAATATATATATTTATATTTATTACAATTAAAAATCATTATTTCCAGGGTAGGGTACAAATGTAAAGACAAAGTATTTAGTTTTCTTTGAAAAATTAAACATTTATTTGGCCAAGTCAATTCAATTCACTCTTAGTATCTTTTGTGTGAACATCTTCCTTTTGTTTTTAAGAAGGAGCCAATTTGTAGAATTGGGGACTCATTCGGGATTGAAACCCTGGGCTCTGTCTAGCCCTAGCGTGGTATACACTGATCAAAATCCTCTCACATTCCTTCATTCGTTGCAGAACCCAAATCAACATTTGATGAGATGGTTCCTGTTTTTAGAGATTTTCCATCTGGATATTCTGCATTTTTACTGTTCTAAAAATGTTATGACGGGTGCATTGTCGAGTGTAACACGTTATGGTGTTCATGGTGTTGTTTAACTATCTGTTTCCAGTGATCCCTTCTTCTATGTTTTAAAATTACTTCTACGGTACCAAGTTTGTGATTGGAAGTTGAGGAAAAACTAGTAATAAATTAGGTAGCATTTACAATTGGATATGACATTTTCATTTTGACAATTGTAGAATGGTAGCATGTAGGTAGCTGAAAGGCCAGGGATGTCAGAGGAGATCAGGCACACCTGTAACACCTGGTGCAGCTGCAAGGAAGAGGGCTGCAAACCAAGCTGTGGCTTTTGTTGTTGCCAAAAAATATCAACCTATCCAAATTGTCAGGCACAAATCTTTCTGTATTTCTGTCATTCAGGCACTGGTCACTGTGAGACCGTTTAACATGCAGCTCCAGGTGTGTTGTGCTATGTGTGTTTTTCATCATTCTCTTGCAGTATTTGCTAATTGTTTTGAACTTGTCCACTGTGTTTTGTTGTGTCCCAAAATGTGTGATTTCTGCACATCTCCGGACTGGAACAGGAGCGTAACATTTAGAGAGATGAATTGCCAATCACAAAAGACAATCACAGTCATCCAAACAATATCATTATATAGTGACAGATATTGCATGACCTTACATTAGTTCTGGTCTTTGGACAGTATGTCTACCAATTTATTTATTAAGGTTATATAATCGTGCTTTTTTTTTAGCTCTCTGTAGCTGGTTCATCATGTTCTGGTGTCACCACGTTTTTATAACTCTTGGAAACCCAGCAGTGTTGTCGAAATACACAATAGTGTATGTGCCGAAGTGACTCCACATGAGAGACACCTCTAAGTCCCAAATACACGTTTAATGAACACCTCTCACACAAGACATTTATGTACTATATGTTTTACCTATTTTAATTTCCTGGGGATCAAAAAATGCATGCAAAAGTCCACATTTTTAAATCTGTTTAAAGAAATCATTACATAGATGTCTGTTCATACATTTAACATGTACGAGTTCGAAAATTGCAAATTAATTGTAATATCACTAATATTAAATCTGCATATATTTGTGTTTGAACATTATACTCACTTCCTTGGATTTTTTAAAGCAACATTTATCATTTTTTGGTTCTCTTTACTGAGCAATATGTAATCTATACTCCATAGTTGATGGACATGTGTATATTGCATAAAATACATATCTTCAAACATATTTTTAAGATGAAAACAATCAATCTTTTTGAGTTTACTTTTTTTTTCATCATTTAGAATTGAATTACAAATGAACTGTCTTGCAGAGTGTCCTTACAATGGTAGTTACTATGGGAATACTATGTTGTAAACAGGTAACAGGTATCTCAAAACTTTGGAAAGTTTGATAAAACACCCATTCCTTCAATTTCTAATACTCCCTAAAACAGGAAGTACTGAATGTCAGTAGGCTGTCACAGCTGGGGTTGGATTTCTCTACGTCCCAGTTTGTGGTTTTCTGTTCGAATATGGGTTTATTTTTCGCTCAAAATAAGTCACTTCGTCTATTTTGCACTCAAGCAGAGAGATGAGTCAGAGCTCGATTCAGGCAAAAAGTCTTTTTGTATAAAGCTCAGCAGGAGACGTGGTAGAAAACAACAGAAAAACACTGCCAACAGGGAAGGAACCAAAGTTACTGTATATTCCGCTGAGAGAGAGAAAAAAAGCAGGTGGAGGCAATGACAGGCTTTCTGGATCTTTCTTTCGGTAATTAGCTCAGGGGCAAACAACGGCACGGACCGCGGACGCTTCCCGCATCGTTGACAGCTGTGGGATCAGCACTCTGTACAGCGGCCCCAACCAAAAGCTTACTGAGTACAGTTTGAAAACTTCATTAATAACCTGACATCAAACCTCATCATTGTGTGACCCTTATTGTATTCTATTTAAAGAAACTCATAATCACAGCAGTATATTAAGCAGTAAGATCAAAGGCGGCAATAAAAAGGATGATAAAGATTGTCGTGGTTTAAAGAGATAATTCTGCAACATTTTCAAAAATGCAGGCATTAAAAGTTACAATGCCTGGTGATTTGGACTCCCGAAATGCCAAGTCTGAAGTCAGTTGGATAAATGGTTCCCGAGATATGACATGATAGTCATCCAACATACATAATTAGACAGACAGAGATTGCTTTTTTTTTTGTACTTGATGCTAAACTTAAAAGCGCCTCCCATTAGCCAAATTCCCCCATTTGTGTCATTTTTACTCTGACATCTGACTTACTCATGTCAACCAAATGTGGTGCCATAAGAAGAAAGTGTTAAGGATCTAGGCAAAGGTTTCATTGTAACTCTTTATTTCTCTTCTCTTTCTTTCTTGCATTTTATTTAACAATGATGCAAGATAGATTTCTTGTTTAGCTATTTGTTCAAACCAATTCCAAAGATCTAAATCTCATCCAAGACTTATGTTGCAAAATGGAGGCGGATCGATGTTGATTCCATGTCTGAGTAAGCAAAGCCCCTGAATGCTTTCAAAGTAAAAGCCCACAACTGTAAATGTCCCATAGTTATTATTACATTTATACATTATTATCATCTGGAGATGTCCAAAAAAGTCTCTTGGAAGTAGCCGTGAACCCAACAGGAATGTTTTTGCAGATGTTCCGCCATTTGTCGAGCAACTAGATCCGCCTATAGATTTATTACAATCAACTTCAAATGAAGTCAGTGTCTTCAAAAGAAGTTTAGGATGAAAAGTAATCAAAATTATTGAACGGTCTTCCCATGGTGGTTATTTTTTCTGACATCTACATGCCAATTGTGATTTTTAATTGAAATATGTTGCCATGAGGACACAATATTCCCCATGAAACAGCAACGTCATGTGTATTGAATTTGACGCGTTTTCCTCCTGATGCTCAGATTACATTAAACGCACAAACACATCAACACTGTACTTGACAGCCAATTAATCCCAGCGATGGGCTCCAAACATTGCATCAGGTGGATCTACATGTACAGCTCTTGTTTGATTTATTCCAAGGTCACACAAGGTTCAGGGAATATCCCACCCTCCAGAAACATTGCTGGCACTAACGGGCCCTCCAAGGTTCCCGGTCTTTATTCATTTATGCCATTAATAAAATCACTGCTGGCACTGTGCAGCTGAAAGCTTTCTCGCTCTTAACCCCCCACTCCGTGTACACACAACACACCCAAACATAATTTTTTGGAGTCTTCAGGAAGGCTCCCTATTAGATAAAGTGGCATCCAAGTGGTTTAATGCAGCTCCTGTTTAGAGCTGGAGAAGAAGAGAGCTGACGTAGAGAGAGAAGAAGATGAAGAGGGTGTATTATGTCTCTGCTGAGCTGTTGGTAAAGATGTATGCATCTCTTTGTGTGTGTGTGTGTGTGTGTGTGTGTGTGTGTGTGTGTGTGTGTGTGTGTGTGTGTGTGTGTGTCGTGTGTGTGTCTTTTCAACTCCTACCCTCTGACTCGTATACCTCATTACTCATGCACTCAGTCCTCTATATCATAGTGATACTGATCACTTCACTCACACACACACACACACACACACACACACACACACACACACACACACACACACACACATCACACACACACACACACACACACACACACACACACACACACACACACACACACACCACACAAACACACACCACACACACACACCACACACACACACACCACACACCACACACACACACACACACACACACACACACACACACACACACACACACACACACACCACACACACACACACCACACACCACACACACACACACACACACACACACACACACACACACACACACACACACACACACACACACACACACACACACACACACACACACCACACACACACACACACACACACACACACACACACACACACACACACACACACACACCCACACACACACACACCCACACACACACACACACACACACACACACACCACACACACACCACACACACACCACACACACACACACACACACACACACACACACACACACACACACACACACACACACACACACACGCACACACACACCACACACACCACACACACACACACAACACACACACACACACACACACACACACACACACACACACACACACACACACACACACACACACACACACACACACACACACACACACACATACACACACACATACACAGTATATAAACCATAAAGACATATTCATGCAGGTGCTAACTCACAGCAGGTTGTTTGTGCTCTGATTCAGTCACACACGGGTGTCGTTGGGGTACGAACACAGTGACGTACATACACAAAACATACAAATGTACTCAGTGATACACACAACAATACGGTAATGTTTCCTTGGTAGTACTCTCGGGTCACTGTACATTTACTGTGTCTTTGCTTGTGCCAGGATAAAAATACCTCCATAGCTGCTTGCATGCAATTATTCTCACATATACTGTATGTTCATTATGGGTTGTTTGTGTATGACTGTGCATTATATAACTAATTAGATCACTTCTTTCTCCAATAAAACAGCATTATTTTGCATGAATATGCATGATTATACATGCTATTTTAACCAACTATGAACAGTATAAATCACTGAATCTTTATTGAATATTTTTCTCCTGATGTGCACGTATAAAGTTGTATAACATTTTTAGTTTCATAAGGCGTATATAATGACAAAACAAGGGTTTATATGGAAAGATTGTGGTAGCATAACAAAAACATTTGTCCTATGAAATGAGGTTCCCATTCTCAACGAAGATGCATTCTGAATACGCTTTCGAAGGTATTTTGTTTTACTATATTTCAGTCTCTGGTTTGGGATCTTGCCATCCATTCCACTCTCTATTTGGAATTCCATGGTACAGGGTATGGTTCCTTTCAAATGTAATTGACAATGCAGTTTTGTTGTATGTGTCTCTAAAGGCAAGAGATAATTAATAGTTAACAACGAACGCCCTTAAACTCTTTGGGATCTCCAACAACTCCTCCAGTGAGTATCTGACTTGTCTGTACCATGTGGTATGGGCTCCTTAGGCCCCCGCTTTTGGTTCACCTGAACCAGGTTGCTAACCAATTCTATCAGGCTGTTTGCTGCCAGTAATGCCCATTATTCGACCAAAAACATTCAAAATGGTTTAAGTCTTTCAGAGAAGATAAAGAGGTTAGCAAAATGTACATTTTTATTTGAGAGGATAATTAAATAACAGGATGACAATGGTTAAAAAGAACAAACCAGGTGAGGAAATAACAGTGAGGAGAAAGGAGAGCACAACAGAAGAAGAGAGGTGTTGCAAGAGGGGAGTGTTATTTCTTGTGATGTGTCATCTGCAGTCTAGCACCACGTAGTCTGGCTGCAGGCCTACAGGCCGGACTTTATCATACTGAGAATGCAGACCACCTCCACAAGAGCAGAGGTCAGGGTAGCTGTGCCAGCTCAAATCTTCTTTTCGCACCTCAAGAGCTGCGGTGGATCTGAGAAGTACAGCGAGGGTACATCTGCACTCGGGAGTTCAAAGAGAATTCTCTAAAATTCTCTTTTCGGTTTAGTGTTTCTATTGTGGAAAAAAGTTACACTGAAAAGGTCCATGGATTTTATAGAGAAACTTGGACATTGTTTCTTGAAAGAGCAAGAGAAAGACATGTTCAAATGTTTCACAATCTCAAAATACTCGTCAAAAGTCAAGCCATCAGATATTTCCTGATTATTAGAGCAGAAATGTAATCAGGAAACCCCAAATGTGACATCTGTAACGCTAAAGTAGTCTTAATGAAAGCAGAATATTAGTGCTAAATTTCTATTTATTATAATAGGCTATTATTTTAGGATGAGCTGAACAAAGGAATAAAAGTAGCGCAAAGAAATCTTTAAAGAAACTACAATAAAGTTGTATTGGTGTGAAAAAAAAGTTAATCTGATGATTATTAGATCTTACATTATGAAATGAACCTCTTTCCTGGATCAAAATTATACAGGCATCACAGGTATGATATTGGTGTGTTATGGATTTGACTGGTTTCTAACTCATAGAATGTATATTCTTCAAAAAGGGCTTACTGTTGCCCTTTGTCTCCCTAGCAGGTGAATGTTCTGGGCCACACTTGGAGAACATATGCTGTATTACATAGCAATGGGAAACAACAAAGGTATCAAATAATAAACATAAATTATCAAGAACTTTTGATATAACAATAAACTCTTAAACCCTTAAATGCAAGTGGTCAATCACCATTATTGAGATAGCACCTGCACCTGTAATAAAAAGACCACGTATCACCTCTCTCAGATGTTTTAATGAGCCTCTATTTGTCTCCAATCATCTTTTTCGTCTTTTAATTAAATCATCCTCTTTTAACTTTACATAGAACATCAAAGGAGAAACACAAGCACCCACTAATTGGAGGTTGATTTGCCGCTTTAATAATATTTTGTCTTGACTAATGTCTTCCTGGTCACAGGTGTATAGAAAGTAGGGGAGGTGGATTTTATAGGTATGAAAAAACCAGAGGGAAACAGGAAAACTGGAGAGATTAGTACAGGTAAAAATAGTCCAGAACAGTTATTTTGCTTTGCTAATTTCCTTTATTTTGCACAGGTGAGACAGAGGTGAACACAGGGGTTTAAATCTGTACCGGGGGGAGTTAGCTTATGTAAAAACAGGGATGGGAGAATTAAATAGGATGCACATGTTCACTAAAAATAGCAAGAAGAAGACAGAAAGCTATAAAGAGAAAATCAGCGCAGGAACCAGAAACAAGGCAGTAGAGGGGAAAAAAGATCAACATTTATTCAAAAGGCAGTGTTAACAGCAAACAAGGTAAGAGGTCAGGTTAAAAAGCGACAAAAATAGGTAATTATCACTTCCTAAGTTGTATTTTAGAAGTGTTCATTTTGTAATTATACATCTTACAAAAAGGCTAAAAAGATCTGCAGGGTATTTAGGGTGCTTCAATTTATGACATGTCAAAACATACGCAAAAATACTCAACGCGGGTGGCATTTATCGGACCGGAATAAGTGGGCTGGGATGAACAATGATGTGTTTCAGAGGCAGGTTTTCACACTTCAGGAAAGCTTATAAGCAAACTATTTTAAGCAGGTTTCTAAACCCCACAGAGGCCTTGATGCTTCTGATAAATCATTGAATAATTAATACCAATTTAACCTAAAAGTACATGGATGCTTGGGAAGATGACTCCAACACAATGTTGGCATCATACAGTATATTGAAGTTAAATATCTTTAATGGTTTAGCTGTGTGGCTTTGATGCTTTCAAAGTGGACGATGAAATAATTCAAAGCGTTTAATGAATCAACACATATACCTGGGACTGGCACACTGACTCAGGATACACTCAGGATACACTTCACAGTATCAGGACAGCACTATAATTTACAGCACACTGACTTCAGCTTATGGAAAATGTTCATTTGATGTGAGAAGGCAAGAAGAATTTCTTCGAGACACTTCATTGATGTGGAAACTATAATGTGTCAGGTTAAAAATGTTGAATGTGATGGTTGGAGAACTCAATTTGAGATTTCAATCAACTTTACTATTGACTGCAAATTATTCCCCGTTTTTCCCACTTAGGTTTTTTTTTCATTTCATTAGCCGCTCATTATTTATTCAGTCTTGTACACATTGGAAGCCCAATTGAGGCAAATTTGTGATTCAAAGCTACGGTAATCAAAGTACTTTACTTGACGCGATTATGACATTTTGTTTTGGATACCAAGTTTTTGGTTTGTTTGTTGCTTTGTTTGTCTGTATGGCAGTACGATTAGGAAAATACCGAGTGAATTTCCTGTCGTCGGCTTAGGAAGCCTGTTTATTTTTCATTCATGGAAATGGCTTTCTGAACACCCTTCTAGTACCTATGTGGAAGGAAATGTTTGTTAGCAGCATAACACATTGTGGAATGGTGTACCATTGGTCAAGGAAGAACTCATTCATTTTGAGAACAGATCTGAATCACTGGGCAGATACACATTTAAAGAGTACTTAAAGTACAGTATTAAGATTATTTCAAGGACATTTCTGGAGGTTGAGATGGTTTGGCTCTATTTGTTTGCATGTTTTCCTCACACCTGTATAGGATTCCTCCCACAGCACAAAATACTTGCAAGTTACGTTAATGACTATATGAGATAATTTCCTTAGGCTCAGTCACTCTAGAAACATATTATTGTGTTAGGGTTGGGTAATCGAAGTAATTCAGCGTCATGCATGGCCAGTGATGAACTTTATTTCTCTGTGGGCATGCTAATGAATCAGTCTAAAAAGTGTTCTTTTACAGTTGGACAGTGAACAGCTTTGAAAGAGCAGTAGGGGGCTTCAGTGGTTTGTTCAAAGTAACAGTAATGGTATGAATAATAGCAGGGGAGCATTACTCACAGACGGTCTCTGGCCATTCTTTTTCTGTGTCCATGGGCATTTAAATTGTGTTTTTATTGTCACCTAAGCAAATGTACACATCAGCTGACTCACTAAGCTGTTCTTGGGGAGATGAGTGACTCACACTCTTACTCGTGAGTAAAGTTCACCTACTTTGAAGTCCAGGAAACTCGTAAAGCATTGAAGGATGGGTTATTGACTGTGGAGACGTTGAACAATAAGTGTCAAATTTGCTTCGTGATTGTGACTTCTGGAACAATGAAGTGTTGTGTTAAATTGTTAAGAAGAACTTTGCATTTTTGAGAGAGGGAACCGGCCAATCAATAAAACCATTGCTCAATCATACTCAACAAACAAAACAACAAAACTACAGACTACCAATTACAATCATGCACACACCGAGATACCTATGAACATGTTACTTACTGTAGATTATGTGTTTAACGCACTAGAAATCAACAATAGCATTTGTTACCACTGATAGAGTGGCAGGTCCACAGCACGATGTTGAATACCAATTGACGCAAAAAAGAAATGTGATTAAATTATAAGTTCTGTAGCGTTTTGGCTTTCACACCACCACTTTTAAGAGGAAACTATTACTTTCTACTTATTTTCTCTGTTTTTATAAACTTTGCCAATCTAATAACGGCATGGATATCAAGATACAACACACATCACATAACAAGATTTTAGGAACATACATATTATTAAATCTATATCTCCAATAGCAACATTATTTTAACCATAGAATTGCTATGAGATATTTTAAATGAGATAAAACAACATCAAACATACATTACATTACAGAATAAGTTGTTTGCCAACTTCCCCAAAAAACATATATTACAGCTCTGGAATAAATGAAGAGACCACTCCAAATGTTTCTTAAGTCTGCATCTCTACAGGTATGGCAGCCATTCCAGTGTCTGTTGAATTCCATCACAGAGCAATGTTGTCAGTAGTTTATAGAACACAATACAAAAAAAGGAATTCATTTAACTCAAAGACATACCTATAAATAGTAAAACCAGAGAAGCTGATAATGCTGCAGTGGTCTCTTTATTTTTTCTGTAGCTCTATGTGGATTGTACCAAGGAAGATGCGAGGTCGGTTGCTGTTCACACTGTAAAGCACCCTGACACAAATGTGTATTTATTTTATATTGAGCTATATTCATAACATTTCCTACAGGCCTTTTTGTGCGGAGAACGTTCCAAAATAAAAGCAGTTCACTCACAGTCTTCCTCTCATGGTGGGTCTTGCTTTGTAATTCTGCTCAAGCAATTTTTATCTCAAGTTTTCCGTGAAAACATCTCAAAGCAGAGGACAAAGTTAGTTTCTGGGACAGTTTGTTTGAGACTGAGTTACCCAGAAACAAATATTCTTCAGCTTCCATTAGACATGTCAGAATTTCTAATTTTACCTCTTTTTTAAAGGATGCATTATTTACAGTGGTGTCAAACACAAGAGACGGATGTTTGTAGATAAAAAGATGCCTAAAGTTAACTGGGTGGAATACTTTTCTATCGTACAGCTTTATTTGACAGTATTAGCTTTAAAGAGTGCAACATTTGATATCAAAACATGTCTGTTATAATTCATTTGTGTCTTGACATAGTCTCTGTTGTGGCCTATTAATACACTGAGGCAACTATTGATAAGTACAATCATAATATACAGACATAATTGTCCTTGAGTTAGCCAAGTCTAATTTAATCTGAAAAACGTTGTTAGTCTCTCAATGAGGTTTGACATCCTGCTTGAGTCAAATGTCAACTGACTTTATTAGCACGGCTTCATTTGCTAAATTCCGAGTTCCATTTGCTACTAATAAGATGTGCATATATAACGGCTCTGTTTCAATCAATTGCGGTAATTTACACTGTGTTATATATCCAGAGGTACAGTACATGCTCTATGATAATGACCAGCGGTCCACTCTGGTCATCAGACAGAATCCCACTCTTCTATCCTGTGATAATGAACGTCTCAGCCAATTGTCAGATGATATTTGCACAGAAGCAATTTTACAAACTAATTCAAAGTCCAAACAACACCTAAAAACTAATGAAAGGTACTTACATTTTTTTAGGTGTTGTTAGATATTATAAAACACAACAAATATTGAACAGAATGCAAGATTTTCACTTGAATTCAAGGTTAAAAGTAATTCCTCTTGAACGAGAGTTTTGCAATGGACTTGAGTAGTCCCTCAAGTAGTCCCACATGTTTATTTTCAACTTTAAAAGTGTAATTTTCACATTCCAGGGTGTTTTCACCAGGACATGTGTGAACACTTAATTTGAAAAAAGACAAGGTTGATCTGTTTTTTCTAAGCTTCTTTTTATCACTTATTTTTAGCATCTTGTGTACTCAGGAGGTAGAGCTTGTGCCGACCAATTGGAGGAGGGGGGTTCGAACCTCAACCCCCTGCATAACATTTCGTTATGCCCGTGGGCAACACAGCTCAAATTGCTCCCGATGGAATGGCAGAGGGACTGTAAGTGCGTTTTAATGGGTGAATGCTGACTTGTATATGTACAGCACTTTGAGGGTCCTCAAAGAGAGGAACGGTGCTATATAAATGCCCACCTGGCCTTCACCCACAAAACGTCCCTCAAAGAGATAGCACTGACAAAAGGACTCAAAATAGCCACAAATAAACACATGACTACAAGGATAACAAAACAACTATAATAAGATTCATAGAAAAGCTTCCAAAGTCAAACATAGACTCAACTATTATTTTAATTGGCAAAACAACAACAAAACAAAAAAAGAGAGACACGATAGGACTTCAAAGAAACTCAAAATGACAGAGAGGAAGTGGCATACCAACCAGAGACAGAAAATAACTTCTAAAGAACACAACACAATATCAAAGTGAGACAAAACAACAACATAAACAGGCTAAACAACTTTGAATCGGAACGTTATGCTCTTTGAAGCACAGGTTGCGCCCAAGGCTCCATAGGCTCGTAATCCGCACGTTAGTGTCCTCATGTTTGTCAACTATATTATCACATAGCCACCCATTGTCTTCATTTGAGATATTCTAAACTACGTATTACTTATTTGCCTTACTTTGGTTTTGGAGGAAAGACAATTGCTGCTTGGAGTACTGTTACTGACAACTTTAATTGCAATAAAAATGTATGCGCAGAGGTCAGGCCACAACAGAAAAATACATTGCAAGTATTTCAACAAAAAAGTCTTTTAGTATGTCTGTTCCTGCCGGGTTGCAGCTCAAACTGAAAATGCGTTCTCCAAGTGGTGATAAGTAGTGTGAAATTACCCCCCCGCCTGCCCTAATGTTCAGCCATGATTGGATCGTTGCGTTTGAACACTCTGAGCATTTGGTTCTTTTGTAGGAATTTCCACGTCTCTGCTCCATGTGGAGTATTTGACCTTTTAGCCAAAGCTGCTTCATATTTCAAGGGTAATGTAAAGGGCAGAGACAGACAGCAACAGACATATAAAGACATCGTCGGGAATAATGTGAAGAGGATACACACAAGCTCACACATTGATAGCACACACATAGTTATTTAGACCACACACAACAACTAATCATCAGTTGTTCACACATAAAAAAAACCACATCCGCCGATCTATCTCATCAACAAACTACCACTTACTCTCCCTCAATGACACACACACACACACACACTCACCATCTTCTTCTAACGAACGTCATCGGCCATTATTAAATCCCCCTGCTCGTTTTCTCTATTTAAACAGCTTCAATCAAGCTAAGAGGCCACTTTGAAGTTGCGACAGATTTAAATAATTAGAAAACACTGACGAAATGATAGTGGTTGGAAAAGAAAGGAGAGGAGGAAGAGAATGGAGTGGGAAAAGGTGGACGGAGAAAAGAAAGGAGAGAGGAGGCACTGGAAGCTGGTGGGAAAAGTTATTTTGGTCAATATTTACCTGCTTCTTTTCGGCCAATTTTGCCGCAGGGGAAAGGTAGGAAGAGAGAAGAAAAATACGACAAAAAAGTGGAGGGAATTGGTGGAAATGAATGCTTACAGGGAGCAGGGAGTATTTCAATTGTTTTCCATCCTGCATTTTCACCTTTATTGCCTCCTGGGAAGGAGAAAGAAGGGTTAGGAAAGGATAGAGAGAAAGCTCAGGAAAGACGGGAGGTAAAAAAAAGTGGATTTGCACAGAGAGGAGAGGTGGATGGAGAGGAAGGATGCTGCCAAAACAGTTTCTGTTAAACACACAGGGCAAAGATGCTCGCGGCGGTCACAGAAACAAATACAAATACAGCAGCATGCAAAAACAAACAACTTCCTGCATGCTCGCGTGCACAAAGTTGCAGAAAAGTGCTGACACACAGTATATCAGGAGGCTACACACTCAGAAAAGGGTTTGCATGTACAAGCGGGTGTGTGATGTGAGCTCAGGTGGATTCGAAGGGAAACGGAAACAGCAGGAGAAACATTCAGCAGAACATTGAGAAAAGCACATATACCAGCCCCCCCCCCACCCCCGCACATCCCTCTTGCTCTTATCAGCCAAGACAAATTGAGAAAAGAGTTTTATCTTCACTGCTATATTTATATATTTGAAATGCTCCAGTGTTTCCATTTTCTAACAATAGGACTGTTTGATATGAATCACCACCCAGCTTAAAATATTCACGGTGGGGTTGATGGTTAAAATACCCCTGATAAAATTAAATGTTGAAATAAATATGTTTTTTTCTATTACACTTCTCTTAGGTGAGGTCAGAGGTCATGGTCGTATACAGAACATGAGCATTGAACTGAAAGGGTTTTTTGACACATCCATCCATCGTCAACCTCTGAAAGAAAATATATGATGCATATTTTCAGGGTCCTTTGTATGTAGTGTCTCTACTGGGACATATCTCCATGCTTTAATGTTCAAAAAGCTCTTTATTTTTCTCACCCTCTGTCTGAAACCAGAGCCGAGTCTGCCCTGATTGGTTAGCTGGCCGGCTCTGTTGTGATTGTTCAACCACTTAGAGATGTGTCAGAAATGTCCTGTCGGTTAGCCTATCACATACAATGTGTTGGAGGGCTAGCCAATAGAAGCGTGAACAAACAAAGGAAACCAATGGAGGCATTTCAGGGAGGAGGAGGGGGGTGGGAGAGAAGTAGCAGCAAGTATAACCAAGTCACAAATATAAACAACGGCCTCCCAAGAACACTGGATGATGGATTTAATTTACCGATCCTGCAGACACCCGCTACACAGGGCGGAAGTCCTTACTTTTCAGCAGAATGTAATTGTCATGCTAAAGGTCTTTTTATTTGTATTACCAAACCAGAGAGTCCCGATGTGGAGTACTGAAAAATCTGTGCCAGCATGGTGCACTCATTATGGTAAAAACGTTTCAACCTCATAGCCATCTTGGCAACGTAGCGGTAGGTACACAACTAGACATGATCGTGGTTGGACGGTGAACACATTTCTGATCAAATAGAAGTTGACACAATTTGTTTTCATCAAAGATCATAGTAGTTTTTATTTTACTTGAAGTTTTCTATTGTTAATTTGTATTTGTGTATCTATCTGCCTTTTATTTATATTTATATTGATGTTCTACAATTTCTGCATGTCATTCTCTACAGATTAAGTAAATAAGAGTAAAGAAATATTTGGACACGGGGTCGTAACTCTACTGAAAACAAATCTCAATGTAGTTCCCGCTCTTTCTTCAAAACCACTGCTCTGTTGTTTCCCCAACATTAACATATATAATTGTCTACTGATTAACTGTTTATAAGTTGGAGGGTTTTTTTTTCTTTGCACTTCTGCAGGTTATGATCCATGTGTAAACAAGCCTGGCGCGTTATCACGACTGTTCATCCTTTTACATCCTGCAGTTTGGCAACACTGCTGCACCACGGTGTGTTGAGCCTGTGCTAATTAAAAGAGCTGGCATCCCACCATGCTTTGTTTATCCTGCTGCTCCCTATTCTGCAGCTATATAGGAGAGAGGAAAACATGCATATTTATCTGAGTGAGTTTGGATGTTGTTGTATATTTATTTTATTTTTGTCATTTCTCTTCTGGAGAGCTGAATAAAATGTAACAATATCAGCAAAACAGCCCAAGGTCAGCAAAAATGAATAAAGTAAACAACGAGGCATACATGATTCTGTTATGGCTGGTGAAAACCTAAGCTGCAAAGAGAAAGGTCCTGTTTTCAAATTTCAACCTCAGTATTATAAACGTACGGGTTTAGCTGCTAAATTAACAAAAATATTAAAGAATAAATGGACATAAGAAAGTGAAAACCATAAGGCAAATTCAGACAATGCCTACAGAACAGTGTTGCCCACAAAGCAGAAATAAAAACCTGCTAGTAATCCCAATATTATAAATATGTAACAGTTATCTGGTGTTAAAAAGTGTATTTTTCATGTAAGGGAATATAGTTACCTTTTTTGGCTAACTAATGAATGAATAAATGTCCTCCCAGCCCCAATTTAAACATAGGGCTGTCAATTTTAAGGCGTAAACGTTTGAGGTAAACCTGGAAATGTTAATCTATTAAACAAAAATGGATGCAAATGAATACATTACCAAGTTTGTCAAAATGTTACCGGCGCAGATGTTTACCATGAATCGCATGGTCGTGAAAAGGCAAAGATATTGTGGCTGACTGGACACCACAGGACATCAATAAGAACCATGACTACCTTGATGTAATGGTACAGCTGCACTGGTGTGAAAGGGCATTCTGCCAAGCCAGTTTCTAGCAGTTGCATATATGTGTGAGATAGTGGACAGGGTCTTCACTGTAGGAACAGATAGTGCTCGCAAAATGATAGCAAGAGAGATACTGTTATATGCACTGTGGTGCACCAATATTTGAGAAATCATGTTATAATAAAGTGAAAACCCTTTGATGTCTCTTCTAATGTTTCATGTTTGTCTGTATCACAACACCGCACATGTTGGTTTTAAACCCCAACATACAAGTAAGTAATTCATATTTTATGATCATGATTAATGACAGCCCTAATTTAAACACATCTTCTAGTTAATCATGCGACAGTGCTGATAGGGTTTACTTGGACCCCCTCTTTTAATTTTAGGTGTGCTATGAATTTCTTTACTAGCATCAATAAAACCTTACCACATTTAATTTTGAGGTATTGGTAACAGTTTGGTGCAGAATTTGCCAGGAAGATTTGGCAGCCTCTCAACCGCTCAGTATTTAACACAGTCCCACCAGGTCACTTTTGGCAGGAAATCATTTGAAGAGCTTTATGGCACAAAAGAAGAGGAGAGTGCTGTTCTTCCCAAGGTAAATGAAGCCCAAAGCTTCTCCCATAACAATTAGTGGAATTAAAACCGAGGACTGCAGTGCACTGAAGACAACAGATTTTTTTGGAAACTGGTCCTTAAACGTAACAGAACCATCGTTTTGCTTATTTTATATTTTGTTTACTGCAAATCTCATTGACAGATATAATCATTTTATGATTCTTGCAAGTGTTTTTTTAGAAATCTCAGCATTATTTGCTTTCATTCAAGTGACAAACGTGTGAAAAGCACATGCTTGCTTTATTCAATTCAACATGTTACATCAAACCTCTGAGAGATATACCTTAATGAATACAACATTCTGTCAAAGCGATTGTATTATAATTGTATTCCTTATTGTCCCAGGTGGTGCTGCTTTTCAAACACTGAAACTGCGTAACCAAACAATGTCACATTTACAGAAAATAGGAATAAGGGTGAGCAATTAACTCCAGGAAGTTTAATGAAGCTCTTGGTTTATTTTCTATATTTAATATATAGAAATCGGGGAGGACAAATGCAAAATATCCAAATAAGACACAGCCCCAATTGAAATCATCTGGTTAGTTATTTGAAATGAAATGAATTCAGTCCGGTGTGAATGCTCCAACAGTGCTTGCAGCCTGTTACAGTTGCTCCTGCTACATTTCTACAATTTTTAAATTTTAGCTTTCTTATTTTACCTTTTATTTTATTTGTTCAATTTGGTACTTATTGACTGTGCCTCTGAGGCGCAGCAACCCCATGGCTGCCTTGTTGACACCAAGGACAGCTGATCATCACCGGCTGATCATTAAAACCGGCTAGCATGGTGGTCGTAACAACGGCTAATCCACTGTTATGGAGAAGGACACAGAGGATGCTGGGTAAGGAACTTGTTTTTCTTTTTAGCCCCAGTTATGTTTCCACGGCGCAGAGCCCGACTGGTGCTGCTTCATGACATCATCGCTTACGCCGCTGATTTTCTCGCCAACGCAGCTCACAACAACAACAACCATGAAGGACTGCACCAGGCCGATGTTCGTGTAGCTTTTAATCAATTTCGTAGAAAATTAAATTGTTTCTGCTTGTTTGACAAGTGTTCAAACAGAGCCGGATGATGTATTTGTTGTCTGGCAGCAGCATCTTGTAGTCCAACAGGACACATTGGGAGCTGGGGACTTTGCAGATTTCAGTGCCAGATCAGTTTCTAGATGCCTGTGGCCTTCAATATGCAATAGTTTCAAATGGGGAAATGGAAAGGCAGCAGAGTGCAATAAATAAGTAATTGAGTAAACTTTGGCTCATCAGACTCCGGCTCCATAATACTGCTGTGCCTGGATTCAAACTGAGTAAATTTACTCTTTCCCCTGCAGACAAAACTCCAAGCTACTTTTAGAGAAATCTCACATTAGGTGTCAAGCCCCATCTGTATTACCTGAGGGTAGGGAGTAGGAAAACAGAATGAGGAGAGGAGACCTTATTTAGATGGATGCATGATTTGATTATTTTACACTCACTTGGGTTTCAGAGTAACACTCTCATGAGCGGTTATAGACCATCAGTGTAGCGGTAGTGGACAAAAACTCTATTTTCTCTGTAATATTTTGTGTTATAGTGAGACCCAGCAAGAGCCAACTTTGTGTGTGTGTGTGTGTGTGTGTGTGTGTGTGTGTGTGTGTGTGTGTGTGTGTGTGTGTGTGTGTGTGTGTGTGTGACTGTTTCAGAAACTCAACATCTATCCTTTTTATGTATTCCAACCTTAGACACACACACACACTCACACACACACACACACACACACACACACACACACACACACACACACACACACACACACACACACACACACACACACACACACACACACACACACACACACACGGACACAACTACCTGTCTGACCGGTTTGCAAATGAACCAATATACCGATATACAGTCGTTATGGCTCCCCCAAAAGTCGACTAAACGGTAGTCGGCTAAAACAGTCTTAGTCAAGCATTTTTTCTTTAGTCTATTTGTTAGTTGTAGAAAACTCCGAACACTTTATTCTGGAACTGTGCCTGGTCATTAAGGTAATTATGTCAGTAACATGGTGACATGCAAAAATGTGCCTTCAACATCCACCCCATCGGAGTGTATCTAAGCTGGTTTATTGATTCAGACCAAGACACGGAGCTCAACCTACTTGTTTCCCTTTCTCATATTATGACAAGACTGGGATGAGAGGAACAAAGTAGCAGTGAATCAGGCAGTAGTCTAGCCTAATATAAATATATATTTAGACGTATCATTCTGACCTAAGAAAAAAATTAATTCAAGTTTTCATTTTATGATGAGGGCTTATGGCACAGGCATTTTTGCCAATACAGATGCAAGGAGGCTGTAATCTTATGTAACCTGCCCCTTCTTGAAAATAAAATAACAGAAAGTCGAGGGCAGTCCTTATAGTCATGTACGGGTGCTTTTAGGACTTTTAGAATGCACCGGTAAAGGCCTCGTGATAGTTTCCTGTTTGTGTGTTTGTGTCTGAATATATTTTTCTGCTTGCTTGCTCATCTGTTTGCAAGAGCCTGGGGGGTACTTGTGTGTGTGTGTGTGTTAGTGTGTTAAGCCCTAGAGTATGAACCTGTGACTTCCTGCTGATATATACTCTTACCGACACTTGTCCCCTGCAAGGTCCTCTCTTTTTATTCCTCTCTTTCTCATCCGTCTCCGTTCTTCTTAACAATGACTCAACTCTCACTATTACTGTATGTGCTCCCATTCTTCGTGTGTTTTTTTAACTTAGAAATAAAATATTTTAGTTCACAGTATTATATGTATTACAGTTATGTAACAATGATGAGTCAAACTGTAGCAAACAAGGGTCATGCCAGGAGTTGCTCATTAGCTTTAAGTCATGTACACTCACTAATGTTGAAAGAACATTAAGGCAAATTGTCTGTAATGAAAATTCACAAGAAGACCTGATAAGTCACAATCGGCAACGCAAATTGTGTTGCAGAAGTCTATCAGCTTTAACATCTGAAGTCAAAATAGCCGTTCCACCATTTTGAAGCCAAAAGAGCTAATAGGCTTTAAACGTTGAAAATACAGAATCAAAACATCAAGAAATCAGCATGAACAATATCTTTCAATAAGCCAAGTCAAACAGCTCATTCCACCATGAGAGCAAACAGGCGTGGTTAGTCGAAGGGTCTTACTCTGTCGATGAATGGATTGTCATGTCATTGACTTGCATTATGAGCAGAGAAAAGAAAATGGTACTCTTAAGAAATGAAAAATATACAGTTGACCTTTAGGCTACTTACTATTTCTTACTTATTACTATGTCAAGGTATACACTAGAGGAGCAAGAGGACGCCTTGACTCTAACCCAGTGATCGCAAAATAAATTCAACCTTTGTTACGCTTGACCTACACTGAGGAATAGTTCTAAATGTATTTATCTAAGGCTCTGCTGCGTCAATTTGGACCATTCTTTCCATCAACCTCGGAGTGCCCCTTTCATATTTTTTTTTTAATGCGAAAGTACAACCGTATTAGCATACCTAAAGTACTTAACCCAAAACTAAAACATAATAAAAAATAATAATTATAATACTACTTAAATCCAATTAATGATCCATTCATTATTCATTTGCAGTCGGAAAGGTCTAGATAACTTCAAGACATTTTATCCTACCAGGTATCTTACTCCATAACAAAATAATACATTTTATTGATTTTGTGTATCAATAATATGACTTTGCTAAGAAATTAGTAAGTAATATTGTCAAATAATTTTATTGCCAAAAATTACAATGTTTTCTTAGAATTGTAACGGATTAAAAGTATGAAGTAGCAAAACATAAATACTCAAGCAAAGTACATTTACCTATAAAAAGTACACTATTTTAGTTAATGTATTTTCCACACAAACTCTTGACCCCTGGAATTACTGTAGAGGGACTGACCAACAAGCTTAAGAGCCGGAAAATAAAGAACAAATCCTTTTTTGAAATGTTTGTTCTTGGCATCAGTTGTTAAATCAGTGCCCAATATGCCTACAGTGGCAAGAAAGTGAAGCAGCCTGGATCCAAATGAAGGAAATACAAGGGTTCAACAGAAAAAAATACCTTTATTGAGGGTTTGATAGCAAAACAAAGCACGAATAACAAGGAATTGACTCATACTATCATAAGACATTCACTTTAAATACAAGCAGAGCCAATCACAAGGACATGATGCAGCTTGAGAGGGCAGGTAATAACACAAGGGTGGCAGGTTAAAATAATCACATAATCATACAGGGGGGAAAACACAAAGAAGAAAGTGAAAAAAAGTGTGAACAATTAAAAACAAACACATAGATCAGGGGTGTCCAAACTTTTTTCACCGAGGGCCACATACTGAAAAATATACGGAGAGCCGGGTCACTGACAGAGGT
This sequence comes from Eleginops maclovinus, assembly GCF_036324505.1. NCBI lineage: Eukaryota > Metazoa > Chordata > Actinopteri > Perciformes > Eleginopidae > Eleginops > Eleginops maclovinus. The sequence continues at coordinate 28,280,803 of NC_086371.1, forward strand.
GAATATTGCCTCATAAGTTAAGTTATAAGTTAGCAAAACAAATCAAATGTAGGTGAATAATGCGCGATACTTGGAAATGCTTTAAGGACAGAACAGCCTACATCCCGTCTGTCTTTAGGGGTTCATTTATTCTGTTGGAAGCTCATTCCTTAAAACAGAAGCCTCAGATTGCTGATAATGAGAGTAAACATGAAGGTTACATTTCAAGCTTGTTATAGAAATAAGTTATTGTTTTTTTATCAACTAAGATTTGTTAGAGAATGTTTTAAATTCTAAATGACTGAATTTATTTGAAATTGGGCTCATTAATATATGTTAACATATATATTTGAGAAGTATAATATAAGACAAGCAAAAGTTTAATTTGTGGGCCATATTGCATTACACTTTTAAAATTAGCTGAGGGCCGATTCAAAATGTCCTGCGGGCCGCATTTGGCCCCCGGGCCGTAGTTTGGACACCCCTGACATAAACCATGGCATACAGGAGAAATATGGGGCTAAGTATCTTGCCCAAGCAGACTTGACTGCAGGGGGCTAGGATCGAACTACTGACCTTCAGATCAGTGCACTAACCTACTGGGTGTTTTGTGTCTAGTCTACTCTACTTTGTTTTTAATATAAAACTCATTAGAAGTTTTGAATTGGATTTATAGTAATCTAAAATTAAGGATTTCTGCATGTAAGTGTGTTTCCATGTGTCTCCCCCATGCATGATCTGGTGGCCTTGTTGTGAATCAATCCGGGCAACATTAGGGCTGGAGAGCAGACTTTTGCATTATGCATAACACCCCCCCCCCCCCAGTCTGCTATCATCCACATTTCTCTTCCTCTAATTTCTCCTCATCCTCTTTCCCCATCTTTCTCCCTCCCTCCCTTCCTTCTTCTCCTCTCTCCTCTCTGACCCCCTTTCCCTTTAATTCTCTCATGTTTGCTGTTGTTGGAACCATGAAACACGTTTTTGTACCAAATAACAGCTGGGGGGTTGAACTCTGAATTTCTAACACGCCACACACACACTCAAAGAAAAACACACAGACATTTCTCGACTCTGATCTCAGCTCTCCACAGAATAAAACATCAGACCAAATAACACATTTCTTTCCAAATGACTGATTCCCACATTCATTTGTAATCAATGATGTAATAAAATCTTCCTCATCGTCGAAATAACATTGCTGGAATCCCATTTCATGTGATCTATTATATTATGCAAATGTGCGTCATGCTTTGTTTTTAGTTTTTGGGACCAAATTATTTATGAGCACAATTCATGGCCTGTATCACAATCTGCAGTTTTCTTCTCTATATACTGTGTCATGTGATAGCTTCTTACCCTGCACACTAGATGGAAATAAACTTTCTTGACTTGTTTCAGAAATTGCATTTAGCTGCAACACGGGGTAACTTTTAGAGGAAATTGAAAATGGCATTTTAGCCCTCAGGAAGAATGGAGATTGTCAAATAATCTATTCACACGACAGACTGATTTATACAGCAACAACAGTGTAATGAATGGACAGAACTCCCTGATAATTGCCCTATTCTTTGAGTCTAAATATTGTCAGTTGTAATGGTCTACATCAACAAATCTGTTTTAGCTTTTCTGTTTTTAGAATGAAACCCTCCAAAAATTGTTGTCTTTCAAACTCATTAAAAGTAAGTAAGTGTTGGTAATGGAATAAAAGGAGATATCAGGTGTTTTGAGTCAGCGCTTTCATCTGTTTATTACAGAGTTTGAACTAAACCACGAGTAATAAAGAGGCAATCTGTAAGGGATAATGAGCGGTCATAAACAAACAACAATAACACTGACAGGGTGAACAGGATCCCAACGTTGATTTCTCGGACCTCCGGCGCTCCTTCTATGGCGTTGTTCTTCGCTCACTTACTTAAGACAGTTTATCCATCATGGAATTCAAAGTTTCGGGCTCTCCAGATATGCTCAATAAATTCCATGGTGTTTTCCTGATAGACGAATACTGACATTGAAAATTGACCGTAATACTTGAGGAGGGTTGATAAGACTGCATTGTGAGCATGTTAGCATGGTGATGTTGGAATGTAATACAAAGCTACTAGCATTACTGAAAGCTCTTAATTGTGTTACCCGTGCAGAATTCAGAATTGATTAAATGTAGTAATGTGGAACCAAAGATTTAAAAATGAAGATGTTTGTGGACGAATTTGAAGTAAAATATCCAATAAAAGATCAACTTAAATGTAGATGAAATTAAAGACAAACTTCTTCTATATTTTACTTCACAAGATGGGTGTCGTTTCTTAACACAACCGAAAACTATGTTTCCATAGTAACACACCGCCACTGTCCAACTGTTAGTGTGAAGGTAAAACACCCCAGAAAAGGCACATATGGTGATGACTAGTGTCTAACCAAAGACAATGGTGAATCATGTCCTAAGAGTCAACTGCAGTGCAACACAAATATTTACATAAACATAAAATGTGCACATTGGACTGCAATATATATCCTGTATTGTGCAGTATTACTATTAATAGGGTGGTGCTATTACTGTATCATAACCTGCAGGCTACATCAATTTAGCCTGGCTCCGGCCTCCTACGTACTTCCACTCAATTCTCATTTCCCTTCAGTACTAGGTCTGGGTTTGCGGTATATTCACTTGTTTTCTCTTGTCAATCTTTACCTGCCCAATCAGCGAGCAGAGGGAGTGGCTGAGAACTATGACGTTGAGGTCGTGCGCAAGTTTGAGTTTTAGTTCAGCGATGGAGGCGGAGAAAGATGCGAGCGAAGCCATTCGGTCTGTTGTGGCAACGCTGCCACGCATGACATACGTCACGAGCAAAAGTTAGCAATTGGTTGTGGCAGATGGGCAGATCCAATAGTTTTAAACTTCAACAGAGTACCCACCTTCAAGTAAAAAACACTTGTCAATGGGGAGTGCCCAGACTCTCTGTACAAATGAAATTTAGTACGAGAGTCTGAAGGACCAGGCTGACATCAACTGGCTCTCAGAGTTAAATATTGCCATGCAAATGTTAATATTGTTGCCAAAGTTTTATTATGATTTCAGACAAAGTCAGACTTCATATTGGAAGAAGATAAATGACTGCGTCACAACAGCCCGTTCAATGGCTGAGGTTAAATTTGTAAGACTGAGAATATCACATTGAGAGCTGATGTTTGTTTTTCATCAAGCAGATGTTTAAACCACATTTTAATAGCACGCTACAGCACCACATATTCTCCTCTGCGAGCAAATCTTCAGTTCACACAAACACACACTTGCACAGATGTTTTTTCCCTGATCTACCATGAAAAGTTTGATGTATTTATGGAGCTGGACAGCACTTTGATCTACCTTTCAAAAATGCTGCTCTCTGTCTTATATGCCTCAGAAGTCCTTTCTGTGCACACACTAGTTTGAACGCTGCTTCTTTGTTCCAGACATAAGAAATATTTGTTAAATATGCCATAAAAATGCCAACTTGGTTTTGAGCTGTAACTCCATACATACATTTCCATTAGTTTCAAGCTGCAAATGTTGACCATATTGATTCAAATGAATGGATTTGTCTCTCTCCCCTACACTATACTCGCAATTGCAATGGCATTCTGTTCAACGATTGGCTACGAAGTTGTGTCTTAACATCTAAGCTCCCCACAAAATGAATCGTCATTATTTGGTGATCTTACCTTTGATGTAGCAACCTCACCAGGTGAGATTTTCATCAGTCACCATGTTAGCATGTCATTGGGAGCATGTTGATGTTGGCATGTAATACAAAACCACTGGCCTGACTGAAAGCTCTTAATTGTGTTACCCATGCTGAGAAAGTTGTATTTTCGGTTTGGTCAGTTTGTCTTTAAGCAGGATTATGGTAAAATGGATTTCCCATGTTTTATGCTCCAGGACAAACTGGTTAAGGAAAAGCTTTTTCAATCTTATCTAATGTAACTGAACTTGTTTGAAAAACGTTTTAAGCTCTCAAATGGAAAATAATGTTAGATTTTAAAGAAAATACAAAACATGGGGCTAAACATTTTCTGGGTTTTACTCTTTCCGAGTGCCCATCTAGTAAATTCAATGGAGCGGATATAAAGCACCTCTAAAAACAACACAATCTTACATTTTCAATTGTATTCAATAGTGAAAAACTATGTATTTCAAATACGTTGGGGACTATGGCCATGGTGCGACCGGCTGCCAAATTTCCAATCTATCATCCAATCATAATACTCGCTGTCCATTGTGAGAATGGACCTAAGCCAATCACGGCGCAAGTTCACAATGGACAGAGCCACTCAAGGCATGGCTTCGCTCTGAACCCGCCCCCCTCAGCCTTTTGATTGATGGTGGACCTGTTGCGTGCCGGATCAGACCTATTAATGATGATGGTAAATATGATCAGCCCTTAAATCAGACTTTAGTTCACCTGGAGTAAATCCAGCAGCTACCCTGCAGTATACAAAGCCATTCAAACTAGCTGCACCTTTACCAGCTCTGAGAACACTTTAATGATCAATCATTATAAAACATATCAGAGATATTATTCTGAAATGGACCAATCAAACAATGACTACTTTTACTGTCGCTACTTTAAGTACATTTAGATGAGAGTACTTTCTACTTTTACTGGAGGACATTTTGAATGCAGGACTTTTACAGTGACAGAGTATTCCTACACTCTGGTACTTCTACTTTACTCAAGTACACAATTTGAGTACTTCTACTTTTACTCAAGTGCAAGATCTGAGTACTTTTTCCACCTCTGACTGTATACATATCATAGCCTGATCGTTGTTGACAACAGAGACAATATATACTTGTGTGTGGTTTTAATAAGGTTTTACAATAACCGACATTATTATTACCCACTTTAATTTGAGATGCCTATTGGTTACTGGTGGCGTTTTATGAGTTTATGTTCATCAGTGTATTGTTTCATTAAATAATATCATATATTACATACCATAGATATCTTTATGTCAGATAAAGGATCATTGCTCAGTATAATATGATACAGCTTGTGTTTATGTGCTGCAGGAGGGAGACATTATTATTGTTTAATATACAGTATATTAAACAGTATACAGTATATTAAACTTATAAACCGTATTGAATAATATATTAATTATATCATATATACATACATCAATAATTGATGGGTAAAACGATAGCTTCACAGTTTATGAACATAATGTGTTTATTATGATAGTGTGTAGATCACATGTGTAATTAATTGATAACATGTATTCCGTGTTGTTTGCTTTGCAGTGTAGTTTGCTGTAACACTGTTATTTTACTTTAGATGAGCACTAAACATAAAGGCCATAAAGAAATGGGAGATGCAGAATTAATCAGCTTTGGCCTTCGGGGGGAAATAAACCAGCTCAAAAGCAAAGAAGAAAGAAAAGTGGCATGACCTCTATCAGAAGACAATGTTTAGAAACAGATGCACCTATAACGTATGTGTTTTGGATGAACAAACACATAAAATGTGCATTTCAGGTGTGCTTGTGACATCCGTGTCATTCGGAGGCTTCTGGGACGAACGATCGGCAACAGCTCAGCACGACTGGTGAAGCAGGTAAGGGAGAATGACAGGGAGGAATGGATGGACCGGTTGGCACACCATCTTGGGGAGTGAGCTGACTCTATGGCTCAGCCCGGTCTCTTCCCTGTGGTTTGCCAGGAGCTCCCAAAGCCCATCAACATCCCAGGCAGTTGCTGGGTGCTGTCCGTGTATGGCAGGGATATGCTCTTCTGCATGGACCATATCACGGCCAGCATCACCTCGTCATGTAGTTCCATCTTAAAGATGGACTCAACCAAAAAAGGTAATATATAATCTGACTGTATTTTCAATGTATGTTATACTCTCTTATACATAATAATAATGTTTGCAGTGATAACATTACACACATAGTTTTTATTATAAATGTGTTCGGTGTAATACCTTTACATTCATTTACTGCTATAGATCATTATTAATAAATGCGTGAACTAAAACTTTGCTGTTGTCACATTCCAGACCACAAAGAACCTGGCTGGCCATAGCAACGGGACAGCAGCAGCTATTCCATGCACCACCCTCTGCCCCTCAGGTGATGATGCAAAGGCAGAGTTTCCTGGCACCATGTGAGCTCTCAGATGGAGCGACTGCTGGTCGCTGTTCCACAGGCGCTGAATCCCAGCCTCTCCTCTGCTTTTCCTGCTCCTAGTCCCGCTAAAACCAGCCAAAAACAGACCATCAAAGTATTGCACAACACGTTCAGAAAGTGTGAGATGTTTTGCACAGCGGATACTGGACACAGTCAGTACAAGGGAGTTGTGTACTGCCACTTCGCCAAGGTTGTGCCCAAGGGGCAGTGGTTGCAGGACATTCAAAAAAAGGAGTAAAAAGTATTAAATACAATTGATATAGGTTTTCTCTGTTTTTAAACAACAACTTAAAATGCCAAAAGCTTCTTAGTTCATATTACATTTAAAAGTTATACATTTGTTATTTATCATAATTTATCCACAGCACACAAACAATGAGCTTCCATACAAGTCCATATTAGTTACTTAAAAACTATCCCTGAAAAATAAGTGTATGTAATAAACTTGAAATAAGTAAATAGGTTTAACTTTGTATGTTATAGAAATATATAATATTGAATAGAAATATATTAATAGTAAAATGCTCAACACGTGTTATTAGATTATTAGTAACTATCTCTAATGAATCCATGATAAGATTCAATCCTGCAATGTGTTGCTTTTCTGCCTCCAGAATTCAACACGTACTTTTTTTGTCTTAAGAAAATACATCAAATCCCGGATGGGCCCAAAACAGCTAATAAGGCATGGTACATGTTGTGTTTAGCTAGCCGAAAAGGGTTATGTGCAAAAATGTGTACTTCAAAATAAGACAAATACTCTTCCGTTCTACAAACCGAGTGTTGAGTTGGGGCAGATACTTATCAAGTCTCACCACCTGTGTGGAGAAGCCAAGCTGTGTCCATGGACTGCAAATCATGGAAACTGTTTTGCGTTGTGGTTTAAGCAGGCTATCGTTGGAAACACAACAAAATACTACATATTCATGGCTCGTTGGTCTAGGGGTATGATTCTCGCTTTGGGTGCGAGAGGTCCCGGGTTCAAAACCCGGACGAGCCCATGTATGTCGGCATGTTAGATGCTTGGTTTATGTAGCAAAACAGGTTAGGTGTAAGAAATGTCTATTTCAGAATATGACAAATACTCTTCCCTGCTACAAAACGAGTGTCGATTTAGGGAAGACAATTATCAAGACTCACCGTCTGTGTGGAGATGCCAAGCTGTGGTCAATGGATGGCAAGCTGCAAAACATCAAAACTGTTGATGACAAATAATCTTCCATGCTACAAACCAAGTGTTGTGTTTGGGCAGATACTTATCAAGTCTCACCACCTGTGTGGAGAAGCCAAGCTGTGTCCATGGACTGCAACTCATGGAAAATGTTTTGCACTGTTGTTTTAAGCAGGCTATCGTTGGAAACACAACAAAATACTATATTTTCATGGCTCGTTGGTCTAGGGCAGGGGTCGGCAACCTTTAACACTCAAAGAGCCACTTGGACCCGGTTTTCACAGAAAAAAAAACACTGAGAGCCGCAAATACTTTTTGACATCTAAAATGAAGATAAGACTGTATATAGTTTGTTATTATTATTATAATTATTATTACTATTATTATTTTACCTTTCCGCTTTGTATAAACAAGTATAGTGTATTGCTTATGAAATCCATGAAGTGCCGCAGAGAAAAAAGAATTGTATTCATGTAGTGAACACATTTTGATTTCTTAACTAATAAAAAAACACAACAAGTTAAGGGTCTCTTTCAAATGAAATGAAAGGTTGAACTTAAATAATACAGCATATATGGCATTATATTATAATACAAACAAAAAATGCCGTGAGCCGTCATCATATCGCCATTGGGCTTTTGGGGCGTGTATCGGAGCCTTGACCTGAATTTAAACATGAACTATTAAACTATTTCACATGAAAAATAAATATTTTCTAAATGTCTGCATAAATATTTATTTTACCTGGTTAATGGGACTTCTGCTCCTGAACCTCTGCGCACAGCGTCTGCAAATCAGCACTGTAGGAAGTCACTTTCATCTTTACGCAGGACTGTAAGCTGTCATCAGTGAGGCGTGAGCGGTGTTTGTTTTTAACAAAGTTCAAGGTGGAAAATAGCTGCTCACATACATATGTGGATCCGAAGACGGACAGGATTCCAAACGCATATTTCTTCATGTTTATGTAGGTGTCGGGGAGGCTATTCCATGTTTCAAACACAAGTTTTTCCGGTCTTGGAAGGTTCTCAATATCACTCCATTTGTGATTTTGAGCAAGAGTGGCCTTCTGACGGGAAACATCTTCGAGATCATCTGTCAAGCGTTTGAATTTGGACACCCATATATCTTTGTCGGCTATGTCAGCCAGCTCCAGCTCAAGATCAGGTTGACTTACACCTGCAAATGCAGTCACATTTAACAGGGTTGGATCGACGGTCAGGGGAGTGACCGGGAAGGACAATGTGTTTTTTTCCTCTCTGAACTCACAGAATCGTTTCCCAAACGATGCTTGCATTGTGGTGATTGCAGACTGCAAATACTCAGAATTTATCACCTTGTGAGCTTGTCTGAACTTTCTTAAAGAGGGGAAGTGAAGCAGTGTGCCTCTCTGCAAATCTCTGGCAAACACTGTCAGCTTGCGCTCAAACGCCAACACCTCCTCCAGCATGTGTAGCGCTGTGCCTCCTCTCCCCTGAAGAGTTGTATTTAGCGTGTTCAGGTTAGCTGTCATGTCCACCATGAAGTGCAGCTTTTCCAGCCACTCTGGCTGTTCCAGTTCAGGAAAGGTGAGCCCTTTGCTGCTCATGAAAGTTTTCACCTCTCCCAGACATGCAGCAAAGCGTTTTAGCACCTCTCCTCTGGACAGCCATCGGACAATATTATGCAGCAGGAGATCAGAGTACGTGCTTTCCACCTCATCCAGTAATGATCGGAACTGACGGTGACTTAAACCTTTTGCCATTATTTTATTGACAATCTGAATGACAACATTCATGACCTCTGTGCATTCTGGAGGAAAGGTTTGGGCACACAATGCCTCTTGGTGCAGGATGCAGTGAAATGTCAGCAGCTTTCTGTCCAGTGACTTCTGCAGTAAGGCCACAAAGCCCCTGTGTGCTCCGGTCATACTCGGCGCGCCATCAGTAGCCGCTGACACCAGGTGGGTTGTTTTTATTTCTTTGGCTCTTAAACAGTCAAGCACAGCCTCACAGATGTCCTCCCCCCGTGTCTGGCCTTTTAGTGGTATCAACTCAACCATTTCTTCCTGTGGTCCATCGGTGTTCATATATCGACAGAACAGCGCTATTTGTTCAATGTCACTTTTGTCTTTGGACGCATCACAGGCGATTGAGTACGCTGCAGCTGAATTGATGTCTTTAATTTGCTGTTTTGTGATATTTTCTGCCCTTTTTATGGTCCTGTCTTTGACAGTCTTCGCAGAGAGACGCATCTCTCTGATTTTCTGCATAATTTGACTCTTGTTTCCAAAGTCCGCAAATAGGTGATCTGAAATCTTAATGAATGACTCTTTCATATATTCGCCATCTGTGAATGGCTTCCCACGCCTGACTATTTCCTGAGCGGCCACAAAACTTGCATAGGTACACACAGCTTGTTTTCTCTCTTCTCCCTCTGGATATTTCTCAGCAAAGGCAGTGTGTTTAATTTGGAAATGTCTTGCGACATTTGATCTTTTATTGTTGGCAAGTTTCTCACCACAAATTAGGCATACTGGTAAGCCACTCTCTTCTGAGGTAAATGCAAATGAATCTGCCCAGGCATCATTAAATATTCTATTTTCTTCAGATATTTTTCTCTTCTTAGATTTCTCCATAGCCTACCTGGGGTTGAAAGTCTCGATAGATGCACAGCGTTTGGGCGGGCTAATAGGCTTCCGACTTCCGTGCGTGACGCATATTTTGAGCGACGAAAACTAAAAATAATAATAATAACATATTAATACAATAAAATAATTTTATTTTAATATTTCACGATCACAATAATGTTCAAATTTAGAACTACAATAAAAACGGACTAACAAAAATAAAATGCACTTCAAGCCGCACAGAGCCGTAGCATAAGGATGAAAGAGCCACATGCGGCTCGGGAGCTGCGGGTTGCCGACCCCTGGTCTAGGGGTATGATTCTCGCTTAGGGTGCGAGAGGTCCCGGGTTCAAATCCCGGACGAGCCCAGGACACGTATATAGGCATGTTACATGCTGAGTTTATGTAGCAAAACAGGTTAGGTGTAAGAAATGTGTACTTCAGAATTTGAAAAATACTCTTCCGTTCTACAAACCGAGTGTTGAGTTGGGGCAGATACTTATCAAGTCTCACCACCTGTGTGGAGAAGCCAAGCTGTGTCCATGGACTGCAAATCAAAGTTTGACAATAGTTATACAATGTGCACAAAGTTGATTGTTTTTTTCTTTTATTTCTTCTTTGCAGATTGACAGTGATGTCATTAATCTCATGGATGATGCCAGTCTTCAAAAATACATCCCGTCCTACGGAGACCGAATTACCATTTTAAATTATTGTAGAAGTAAAAAGCCCACATCATAACGAAAAAGAGGGCTTTTAGAAAAACTGAGGGAAAAAATTACACTGAGATCGGAAAGCTCTCCAGGAAACGCATCACGTACAGCAACAACAACAACACTGCCAAAGAAGCTGAAAGCCACAAGAAATATTGAAATGGATTCACAGTGACACTAACACAGCCAAACAAGTAAGGGCAAAGCAAGGAGGTGGCACTAGAACAATTAAACTATCAACTAATGCTGGTTTGAAGGAAATCCTTGAAACAGGAAAGGAACTATGTTTTCCTGATGGAATATCACCTAAAGGACCTGAATCAGAGTTCGAATTTGAGTTGTGGGATTTTAAACAAAACTGCCTTACATCTGAAACGTGCCCTTCAATTAGCACAATGTATGAAACTGTGCAAATGACAATGTTGCGATTTTACATCGCGACAAAGCCAAAACCATCTGAAAACGCTGACAGCATCACAGTTGAAGAGACATCTAAGTTGAATATTGTCTCGAGTGAAAATGATGACAACATAGACGTCATCATTGTTTTGGATGACATTTCTAGTGATCCTGAAATCACCTGTGGTCCTCATTTTGGCACCGAACAAGATGAAGAGGACACACTCATATTTGAGAGTTTTCCAATCCCTGTAAGTCCACTTGAGGCAGATAAACAACTAACGATCATTGTGCATCATGGAAACACCATACCTGACATGATTACTCCCTTTTCTGATGCAGAGATTTTAAACAAATCATTGAATGTGAGGCACATTCTCCCAGACAACAAGGAAGAAGCAGGCAGTGGTTCTGGTGTACTGAGGGATGTTCTCAGCTGCTTCTGGCAGGAATTCTATGACAGATGCACACTTTGGACAACAGTTAAAGTGCCCTTCATTCGCTATGATTTTCCTGCTGAAACATGGAAGGCAATTGGAAGAATACTTTTGAAGAGTTACCAAGATTGTCAATATTTCCCAAACAAACTTGCACTGCCTTTCCTTGAACAGGTGTTTTTTGATAATATGTACAGTGACCTCAAAGCACATTTTCTGCAACTTGTGAGCAGCCAAGAACGTGACATTTTGATGCAAGCGCTGACTGAGTTCACTGCAGTTGACACTGATGACCTTTTGGAAGTTCTCGACAGCTATGGCTGTAGAAGGAAAGTCACCGCAGAGAATCTTCCTAAAAGAATGGAAGAAATTGAACACAAAGAGATGGTCCAAAAAACGATGTTCGTTATTGACTGCTGGAGAGAAATTAACCATCAACATGACATCAGTCCAGAGACACTGTCTAAGTTGTTGTCTGACCTGCAACCCACCACAAAAAAAGTCAGCAAACTACTGAAATTTGATGTTGATTTGACTACAAATCAAAAGGAGGTAGCAAATCATCTGAAAAGATTCATCAGAGAGCTAGATGAGAGTAAACTTCAGAGGTTTCTACGGTTCTGCACAGGATCTGATCTGATTGTTACAGACAGCATCTATGTCGAATTTGAGAAAATGACAGAGTTCACAAGAAGACTGATTGCGTGCACATGTGGGAATATTCTGCAAATAGCTGACAGCTATGAGAACCTCCCATATTTCCGTTGAGAATTCAATGCAGTTCTTGAGAGCAATGTGTGGGTTATGGACATTGTTTAGACTCCAACAACAATAACTAAACTAATCCAAACTGTTAAGAGCCTTTCATGTTCGAAGTTGCATCGAATTGCAAGTAATGGTGTTCTACAGATACTGAATATTTGGGACCGGAAAGAAGCTCTGTAATAGTTACACCAAAGTCCAGCTTTGCAAAAGGGAGCCCAGCTTGACTACACAAACTTGGCGGTGTGTTCACAAACTACAACAAACTTACACATTGACTATTATTTTGCAGCTGCACAACACAATCCTGGCTGAACAGAAATGTAATTTGTTCATGTAATTCAAAACCTTGTAATGCCGCTAAGATGTTTAAGGATTCAATCAAGAACAGTGGCATTCATTGTTCTTGTATGGAAACAGTGAAATATAAAGTAATGATTGCTCCCTCTTACTTTTTGTTTAAATTGGAAAATGTTATACACATTACCCAGGTGAATGGCTTATGTAGGAGCATGTACTGTAGCTGACGTCTCATGTGACCAGTGGGTGGAATTAAAAAAAAACTCAGATGTGGTTATAAACACACTGAACTAATCTTCTGCCAGTTATCTTTTAAGTCTCAAAATCTGTTTCGTAGGCATTGTTGTGTGCAAACAAAACCTATGTTTTACTTTTGGATACTTTAATAATTGTTATTGCACTGGCACAATGCAGGCAGATAATTGATCAGTTTCTACTTTTCACATCGTGTGGATCAACCAATAAGACAAAAAAAAGGAATGCAAAAGGGCTGTCATTTTCCCCTTAACCTTGTGCTGAATGATCATGTTTTGTTAAATGTTACTTTTAACATTGAACCGTAAGTTAACGTTACAATGTGAAGAAAATTCATTTTCTTACAACACATTTTAATTCAGGTCTTCACGTCCCTATTTGTATGGGTATAAAGTGATTGGATAAATAAGCTTTACAATAATTGTTCAAGAGTGTTCTAAAATATCTCATAGTCATTCAAATTTGACAATAATTTGAGAAAATGAATTGTCATTAAAAAACATCATAAAATAATTGCTTATTAAGAACACTACCATTTAAAATTCTGTTTATGTAGGCTTTGAATTCTTGTTGCCTTTTTTAGATATTCAAATGTATTTAATTGTCTAAAAAAGATATCCTTTATTGTCATACTAAAGTTAATCATGTTTTTCTTTGCCAAAGGTAGGTTGCAATGTTATGGTGAACACAGTTAAAAGACTGATGTATATCAATATTGAGAACATGATGAATACTGCACTGACACTCATTGTATCAGCATTGGACAAAATGAGCTCCTATTAGTATGAACTCACAACCAAGCATCCAAAAGTCTGTTCACCTCGGGTTCTGACGGCTACATAGTGGCATTGAGAATACATACATGTAACCACAATGTGAAATACTTAAAGTAATTACAATAAATGCATAAAATGTGTTACTGTATAAAGACAATCTGATCCATTTAATTCATGTATTGCAAAAAGTTGTGAACTATGTAGCTATAGATTGAATCATCCAATTAGTGCTTAAAATAACATGTTCATTTGTGTATGCATATGTGGCAATAAGGACATATTGTGTTATTACATTTGTACCCTCCTCACATTATAATTTGTATCTTTACTGTTAGCTTTGTGTTACCTGGAATATGGTAAAAACTCATCTGCTCTGATGCTGAGTCGTTCTAAAGTGATATATGTATTCGCCAATACATAGCAATCAGTTGTTACCATTGTGTAACACATAGTCAATTATGTGTGTATACAATGTAGGAAAATGTAACAAAGATTTGGGGTATGCCATTAAAAAAAGCTGTAAAGATAGACAAATTAAAGCAGTGTTGCTGAGAGAAACATTTAAGGAATACATGAAATACCATTCGCTCTGATTTCTATTGATACATTTTTGACAAAATAATTACTTATTTTTTAAGGTCACTCACATTTTGTTATGAACAGTATTTTTTGTTTTGCATATTGACCAGTACCACATTTCACTTTGGATGGTACAAACATAAGGAACAGCTTTGTGTAATAAATACACACTTGTGTTCCATTTGACTCTATAGAAGGTAGATGGTAACTCACCTCCAAACAGCTGTGACCTTTACCCCTATTATGTTGTAATGTAACTTAATACAGTTTTAATAATCACTTCATTTCATTCTTTATTATCACCATCATTACAAAGCAAAAACACATCAATCAACTAAAACTCAATCACCTAAAACTGTGAATGACAAACAATGCTGTCATCTTGTTTACCCAAATTGCATTTATCTGCAACAGTAGACTTTTACATCACTTGCCACTCAGCAATTCTTTGTCCAAAGGGTACTTGCATAATAAGAAAAATATTGAGTTATGTAACTTGGGTAAAGTGTTTGTTTGCTTTGTATTTAGTCAAACAGTAGGAGCCCGCTTAATCCCCTGTGTAAGGTGTTTGTGGAAGAGAGGGTCCCTGAATTTTCTGTAGATTGCAACCTTTTAATAAATGAATAATTCAGATCATATTTTTGTGTTGTGTTAATTTATCATTCCTTCAATCTAATTGTTTGGTACTCTGCACTCATTTTCAATCATGCCCAATGCAAGCCTCAGCTACTTTTAGTTTGTTCCCTGAAGACGCTACATGTACCCTTGATCAAATAGTTGTCATTTTATTTCATCTCGTAACAGGATGTATAGATCAGCTGCAGCAAATGGATCTGCAGGATCATCCCATCCGTTCTCCGCCATGAGTAGACAACACAGTTCAAAAACAGTTTACCCAATATACCCAAATTGGACTCCTCCATGGCAATAGGTTTGAGTCGATCCTCAGCACTGTGCAACTCTGGGAATGAGTACATAATTACTGGCTAACCAGATTCTGTGTCATCAGTTGATCTTGGTCTGATTTTGTGGGAATTCCAGGTGTTGACCACTTCATCAAGTTCATCCTGCATAGAAAAAAGCAAATTGAATGAAAACCACACCTGTCTTAAGAAGCTTTCAGACATAACATCTACATGTCTAGATGGAGGCTGAGGTTGCTGCAATGTCCATGAACATAATGAATTATAATATTATTATTACTCAAACTACTTTTATTAATGACTCATCTCAGAAGGAAATGAAACATTTTACCTGAACAAGATTAAGGTAAGGATAAGACTTTCGTCCAAAAGTCTCCTGTGAAGTGCTTATCATCCTTGAGAGTTTGGAACAGGTTCATCCAGAACTGCACACTCTGTTTGCGGAGTATATATACCCTACCATCCTTCAATGCGCTGGTTTGCTGTGCTTCTTCCATAAAGAACACTTTTCTCCCCAGCAAAACTGTCCGAGTGTTCCTTCGCAAAAATATCTGCATTTCTTCTACGGAAACATTTTCCGTGCCCCTGTCTGCACGAATCCTCTCTAGACATCCACCTATACCTGAAACTGTTTTGATAAAGTAACTTGCAACTACTTTAGGATTTAGGACAGTTAGTTTAAGACAGGTTAGAACAGTTCTCCAACATTAAAATATCGTCTTTAATTTGAATAATATTGAACTGTTGTCACAAATGCATGTAGAATCATGCTGTTTGGTTGTCTCACTGCAATAATCATTTTTACAATGTCTACAGACAATATCTCGAGACAAAGGTTAGCAGTTCTTTCTCTATATATAACTCACTCCAATAACTAGCAGGCAGGTGAGTGGTAGACGTCAGGCTCTCAGCTAGCTGCTAACTGCCTTGATAAACATACTTAATTAAATCTCTACAGAAACATGAAAACCACCAGGCTGGTGGTCTTGGTTAGCCGTCACTTTTCCAACAAGCAACAAGTGTGTCGAAAAAACTAAACCCACAGTAACACACTTACTGCTAGCTAATCATGGTCTGCATTTCACAATGCCTTTGCGTTTTTTACAAACGTGAAAACAACGCAAGTAGCTTTATAACTCACCTTTTGTTCTGCCATTTGGAATATGCTTTCCTCCGGGACCCTTCTGGCGCCCAGAAACTCCGTTACCTCCTTCATTGTTCCGTAGTGCATTATGAGCCCGTACTTCTGACTTTAAAGTCAGAATTCTGAGAGATGTGGCCATAATCCTCATCCGTGGATTTTGAACAACATAAGCTTCTTGATATGTAATTTTGAAGAGGTGAGGGAGGCTCATATGTAAATTGCAGTGAATAGTATTACATATTCCCTATTTTCATTCATAAACTCAGCAAAGACAATCAGATAATGGATATCGATTCCTTTCCCGTTTTTCATTTTCTGATTTCCAAAATGAAAATCGGGAAAGGAGTCGTTTTCCGATTTTGGATTTCCCATCTCAGAACAGAAATCGAATGGCCGCGACGTACACGGACCGTGAAACCCCAAAGTCCTCCGGAATTTTCACCTTTAAACCATGAGCCTTGAGTTCATTGTCAGCCTTTGTCACATTTTCGATCGCATTCGTGATATTTCTGTGAAAGAAAAAGACAAAAGCCATCAGGATAATGCAGAACCGTGACAGGTCAGCTGTTTCCGATGGTGTTATGAGGATACGTGGTATACTATTAAATAAGGTACTGCTGGAGTTTCCTTGGACCTGAGCGGCGGGGTGGTTTCTCCTGAAATTGCTGTAGTGCTCAGTGAAACTTTGATGCCAACGCTTGCAAAATGTTCTTGGATTTCTCTTGTTGATTTTCCATTTGCCCGCATAAGACGAGTACCTGATGGGACCTCTCTCTGTTGATGCGCGTCATCCTTGCTGTAATGGGCAATCGGTGGATTCTAGGTGCCGGTTACACAAATTTAAAGCCCAAACTAGACGCACCAATAGCATTCCAGTTGAAACAAACACCTTCACAGATAAATAGAGTGCATAACTTGCTTTTGGCACAACGCACACTGTTATTTTTTTGGCTATTGTGAGAATCAAGGAAGAATGGAAGCTCCCAAATTCTACCAGACCAGGAAACCATGTTCTGCACAGGTGAGCTGACAGATTTTAAATAACCTATACTATGCCCTTTAGACCTTTGTGTGATCAGAAATCTGTGCACTTAAAATCCGTTTGACTGCCACGGAGGCACAAGTGGCCGCCATGACCATAAGGTTGGCACTCTAATTTAAGCAAACTATCGTTGGAAAGACCAAAAAATTGTGTTTTCTCATGGTTGTTGGTCTAGGGGTATGATTCTTGCTTTCGGTGCGAGAGGTCCCGATTTCAAATCCCGGATGAACCCAAAACACCTATTTAGGCATGGTACATGTTAAGTTTAGTTAGCCAAAAAGGGTGGAATAAATGTGTACCTCCAAATTTGACCAATGCTGTGCTATGCTACAAACCTAGTGTTGAGTTGGAGCAGACAATTGTCAAGGCTGACTTTCTGTGAGACAAAGTGCAATTAATTGAAAAAGTTTTGGGAGATCTTTTTGCTTTACAACTGTGAAGCTGTTCCCCGCCAGGAACATTGTCTTGTGTTTTGGCAAAAATTAGCCAAGTTGTAATTTGTAGACAAGCAGATCATTTTTAGCAAAGCTGTTTTAGACACATCCCGAATAATAAAAACAGTTCTGGAGTTGAATTTAAGCATGATTTTGCAGGGGAGAAAAATATTGTACCTTCTGACCTTGGTCTTAAGTTTGATTCTAATTTTGGGTAAGTGACGTCCCATGTTCAAATGCTGGAAAGGCCTGAAATGAGCAGTGAAAACTGAGTATCATTAACATTTCGGAACGGATAACGTCTACATTTTTTCGTGTTGGGGTTAATAATGATGAAGGCTTACTTTCATTGTAGCGAATCAATGCATATATAGGAAAGCTGTTTTCAACTAAGAAAAAGGCCAATTAATATCTATTCTTTGGCAGTTTCATTTAAGCAAACTTTTCTTTGAAATACAAAAAAAATTGCCTCTTGAAATGGCACGTTGGTCTAGGGGTATGATTCTCGCTTAGACTGTGCCTTGTTACAAATACTGTGTTGTATTGGGGCAAATAATAATAAAGGGTCACGTTCTTGTAGCCAAGCCATTTTAATGTAAACACATCCCCAATAATAAAAACAGTTTGGATGTTGAATTGAAGCAGGATTTCGTGGGGCAGACACAGATTCAAACACATGACATGACTGGTCTGGGGTATGATTACAACTTTGGGTACTTGGGGTCCCATGTTTACATCCTTGAAAGGCCTAAAGTGACGAGTGTAGCTTGAGTATCATTAGCACTCTCTGAGTGGATAAAGTCATAATGAGGTCTTTTTACTTCACAACACAGATATGTCTATACGCGTGTTAGATGCCAGTTTACTTAAAAAATGTAGTTAATATGTACTTTACAATTTCACCAATCCTGTACCTTGTTACAACCATTGTGTTTTGTTGGGGCAAATAATGATCAAGTCTTACCTTCTGTGTAGAGAAGTCATATATTTGTAGCAATTCTGTTTTAACACATCACAAATTATAACATGGATAAAAGTTGAATATAAGCAAGATTACATGATTCAGAGCATTGAGGCCTGAGAAGTGTGAGGAATATTGCCAAGTTTGACTTTGTAGAGAAACCATGCATTTTTTTTTGTATAAGGCAAATGCTAATCAATAGAAAGTGTTTGGTAGATTAATTTAGACAATAAAAAAACTAAAATAGCCCCTTGACATCAGGAGTGAAGCCTCAGTATAATTTGCATTTGAGAAAAGTTGTTGACCAATGCTGTGCATTTTCAGGAATATTGTGTTCGGCAAGATGAGTAAATTGCAACTGCTTTGAAGAGTGCCATGCCGTTTTAGCAAAGCAACAGTTCATGAAATACCTTTTCCAAGTAATCAAACGTATTTGGCAGTTTCATTTAAAGGGACTCTATTATACCTTTTTTTTAAACACAGATTTATATAAAACATGTCTCTGAAGTGTTTGGCTGAAATACCAAACAGAAGATTTAAGATGCCATACACCAAAAATGATGAATGAAGCCCAGGTAAAATTACAATTTACTTAGCGGATAATAGCAGTGATAGATATGTTTTGCTACACAACTTCACCAATTCTGTGCGTAGCTAGAAACATTGTCTTGCGTTTCGGCAACAAAAACAGTTCAACTTCCCTGTTGCCAATCCATGTTCATGTAAGACTAATGCCAAAAGTAAGGTAAGGGTTTGGTGTGGTGGACATTCCACACTTAGATGAACAAATATACAATCTTTAAACAAAGTTGTGTTATTTAATGACAAGTTTAAAGCTTTTAACAAAATCAATCTCTTTCCAGCTAGAAGGCCAGAGTCCTGCACAACCAATGTAGTACAAGGATCTTGTAATATTTTTTTCTATGGACATTTAATTGTCTTCATAACAGGCGAGGCGGACTACTGCTCTCAGCGTGTCCATCTTTATTCAACTTGCGTTAACCTGCGCATATAAAGTATGTCATCTATACAACGCGAGCCCATCAACTCAGTGGTCAAAGATCTTCTATTGACACCAAGATGTTACAGATCTGACCCCAATACAAAAGAAAAGCAATCACTTTATACGGAAAACAGGAACAGGAAATGGAAGGTCTCAGCCAATCAAATTCTGTTTAACAGGCTATTGGTGATAGGTGGCTAGACGAGGTAACAATGCATAGATGGTGATTACGTTACCTTACATCATGTTAATTCCCTGACAATGGTAAGCTAAAAGAACATTTAGAAGTTTTAGATGTAGACGTGATTTTAAACTTATCATTAAATTAGCCTCTGATAAATTTCCACAATATTTGGCATTTGAATATAAGCAGGATCAATAGTCCACTGCGCCACAGCCTCCCACATGACATGGCTTGTTGTTTTGGGGGTTTCAAGTCTTCTTCAATAAAGCATGATTTCCATGTTGTAAAATAGTGTCCCGTTTAAGTAAATACAATAAACGATAAGGCATGCTTTAGAGTGCGGCTACCTGGTGATTGACAGATAGCTACTGCACCATGGCATTGTCCCTTTTATGGATGCATCTTTAAAGTATTACAACACCACATCAGTCTCTTTTGTTAGCATCCACTTCCTATGCATAATAAAGTCAGATTAAGTGGACCATTGCTTCCACCGGTACAACAATCCTAATAATATCCACAAGAGTGTGTGTATGTTTGAGATTAGAGAGATGAACATCTGTAGAGCTTCGAGTTCATACTACTGTAGTCTGAACCCGGCTTTAGTGTCTGTCCAGTTAACTGTACACTGTTTGATCTGTCTGATCTGATTCCAGGAAAAAAGACCAGAGAGAGAAGAAGACATGATAATGGTGAGAGAGAGAGAGAGAGAGAGAGAGAGAGAGAGAGAGAGAGAGAGAGAGAGAGAGAGAGAGAGAGAGAGAGAGAGAGAGAGAGAGAGAGAGAGAGAGAACTGGATGAAAGCAAAGATAAATTAGGGAGTGGGGAAACAGTGTGTTTTACAATCAGCATGCATGCATGTAATTCTCTCAGCCAACGCACTGCAGCCATTTTAGCTGCTCCTTCTCATTCTCTCTCACCGTCTGCTTCCACCTCCCTGTTGTTTCTAAAAATAACCACTCCCAAATCGTGTTATCTACTGAAACGAACCTTCATTCTCCCTCTCCATCGATTTAACACCCATAAATGTTTGACAGATGGGCTGGACGGGTCATTTTTCAGTCTGTATTAGGGATGCTGTGTGGGTACAGTATTTGCATGTGTGTTTAGGTTGGGAGCCAAATGGTAACATCGAATAAGGGTGAAATAAAAATGTGATACACAACTTCTCATAGGTTAATGCCCATTCTTTAAACACAACACATGCACACCAGATATCAGACATGTTTTGAAAGTTAATTTTGTGCAGAATATCAAAGACAGCAAGTTCAAACACATATACACACAATAATTACCTTGTATTGGAGGTGGGGTTTGTCCCCAACTACAAGATCTTTTGTCTGATATTAGGGATAAACAAGCACTTGGAGCACTGTTTCAAATTTGCTGCTGTTTGTATGGATGTACCTGTTATGGAGGTATTCCCAAGCTCCCACCCACAGTGAGATCCAGCATTGAAAGAAATCACAGCGGAGGCCTAATGAGGGCAGAAAAAAAATCCCAAATAGCTGAAAAAAGATAACTGCCACAGCCACAGGCTTAACATCCTAAATCTGTGAGAATTAAAGAGTGTGTGGGAGACAGAAAGTCAGACAGTTTTATTTCTGTACCACCAATATTTTTGTAGCTCTTTTCTAAGACAGTAAAGATGCTGTTCCTTCGTAGTTGATAAAAAATATAATTGTTGCTAATGGGGGATGTGGTTTGATGCAAGGCGTACCACACAATAGACTCACAAACATTCACAGAGCTAGTCGAGACACATGTAAAAAAAAACACACTTTAATTGAACTCTGGAGCTTTTAGTCTGTTTCCTGTTGCAAGCTCCTCACTCTGATACAATTACAAGGGTTATGCCTGATACTTTTCTTTGTTCTTTGTTCTTTTTTCTGTTTTGTACTTGCTTGGAAAGGATGCTTATTTAACCTTTCAGTTTCTCTTCCATGAACATTTTTACAGTGTAACATTACAAGTAAATGTGCTTTACGAATGTTTAAGGGCATGGCTGCACTTGCCACATTACCTACATGGCTGTACAGGAAGCATTACTGGCTAGTCCAATACATTTGGTCCATACATTAATTGATCAATGGATTGCCACAATTTTAGTAACAGATGCTACATTTGAATAAGTTTGGTGACGACCTGGCTGTTCATCTAGCGCATAGTTGTCAAACTCAAGGCCCGTGGGCCAAACCTCATTTTTGTGGCAGCCGCTTCCTCACAGAATGGACCCGCTCTGTTAAAGTCAGTCCAGTGTCGCTACGGCCCATTCAGAGACAAACATGGATTTATGTTTTTTTATTTACCTTGCGTTACGATTATTTAAGGTTTGGTCGATAAAAAAAAAAAAAATGAAGTCTTGGCTTGCACAGTTTTAAATTGTTCTCTCTATATTCAGACAATAAATACTTGTACATAGGTGTGTACAGTTTGTGAAGGCAGGAGGAAAACTTCCTCGATTACCGTCTCCTCTGTTCCTCCTCACCAGTCACCACTGCCCTCCCCCTCCCTGAAAATAATGAGTGACAGGCGATTGTAACACCTTTATGTAAGAGTAAGACAGAGAAATGTAAGTGTGCACCCACATGAAGTATTTTTGTGTCTACATGCACCATATACATTATCTCACAAAAGTGAGTACACCCCTCGCATTTTTGTAAATATTGTATTATATCTTGTAAGTGGGGCAACACTAAAGATATAACACGTTGATACAATGTACAGTAGTCAGTATACTAAAATAACTCAACACACAGCCATTAATGTCTAAACCGCTGGCAACAAAAGTGAATACACCCCTAAGTGAAAATGGCCAAATTGTGCCCAAAGTGTCAATATTTGGTGTGGCCACCATTATCTTCCAGAACTGCCTTAACTCTCGGGCATAGAGTTAATTAGAGCTTCACAGGTTGCCACTGGAATCGTCTTCCACTCCTCCATGACGACATCACGAAGCTGGTGGATGTTAGAGACCTTGCGTTCCTCCACCTTCCGTTTGGGGATTCCCCACAGATGCTCAATAGGGTTTACGTCTGGAGACATGCTCAACTAGTCCATCACCTTTACCCTCAGTTTCTTTAGCAAGGCAGTGGTCCTCTTGGAGGTGTGTTTGGGGTCGTTATCATGTTGGAATACTGCCCTGCGGCCCAGTTTCTGTAGGGAGGGGATCATGCTCTGCTTCAGTATGTCACAGTATATGTTGGCACTCATGGTTCCCTCAATGAACTGTAACTGAGCACTGACAGACTGACCCCCCTACCTTGTAACCTCTGCAGCAATGCTGGCAGCAGTCATACGTCTATTTTCAAGAGACAACCTCTGGATATGATGCTGAGCATGTGCACTCAACTTCTTTGGTCGACCATGGCGCGGCCTGTTCTGAGTGGAACCTGTCCTGTTAAACCGCGGTATGGTCTTGGCCACCGTGCTGCAGCTCAGTTTCAGGGTGTTGGCAATCTTCTTATAGCCTAGGCCATCTTTATGTAGAGCAACAGTTTTTTTTTCAGATCCTCAGAGAGTTCTTTGCCATGAGGTGCCATGTTGAACTTCAAGTGACCCGTATGAATGAGTGTGAAGGCGATAACACCACATTTAACACACCTGCTCCCCATTCACACCTGAGACCTTGTAACACTAACAAGTCACATGACACTGGAGAGGGAAAATGACTAATTGGAAAAAAAGTGGCCATTTTCACTTAGGGGGGCACTCACTTTTGTTGCCAGCGGTTTAGACATTAATGGCTGTGTGTTGAGTTATTTTGAGGGCACAGCAAATTTACACTGTTATACAAGCTGTGCACTGACTACTTTACATTATATCGAGGTGTCATATTTTCAGTGTTGTCCCATGAAAAGATATAATAAAATATTCACAAAAATGTGAGGGGTCTACTCACTTTTGAGAGATACTGTATCAATGCACATCCATGTGTTTAGGCTACCCAACCAATCTTTTTTTATTTATTGTACAATTGGTGTAATTGTTGACTGTTTGCTTCTCTAAACTTTTCTTTCAGACGTAGTTATTTATGAACATATTACCAAAACCAATAATAATCCAATGCAGAGGCAATAATGTAATGTAATACATTTATATATATATATATATATATATATTTAAAACAATACGAGGTAACCATGAAGTCGTTTACATCTATGAGTCAATATTAAATGTCTACATTGTTACAATCAAAAGCTGCACTAATTGACTTTTTATATTAACAATGTCAATCACTACAGTAAATGGTCATATACAATATTTATAAAATATTTTATTCTCCAAATGAGTCTCCGTCCAGCACAAACACAAATGAGTCTTTTTGAAATGGACCGTTAATGTTTTCTGAGTACAACAAACAATGCTCTGCAATTCTGTTTTCAGCAGCATGATGTTTTTACTCTATAATTTATCCCAGTCCTTTCTTCTTCCATGTACTCCTGATCGATATTCCAGTCAACATAACTCAACACTTCCTTATTTATATAAAGTTGAGTTATAGTCTTTAGCTTGTTCATAAGCTAACTTATATATTCATTTAATTATTAAGCCTTCAATTAAAAAAAATCTTGATAAAAAAAGACATATTACTTCATGTTTTAAAGCAGAACACACAGTACATCCTGACCCATATACAGTAAATCTAACCACCCCCCCCTCACCCACTCAAACACACTGTCACAAACACAGTAGGCACCACTGTGTAAATGTAAAATCCCACTGCAAAGGGAAGTCTGTAGTCATCTGCATTTAATTGGATTCCAGCAGAAACCACTTAAGTCCAATTATATCCATTTCTCAACATATGTATAATTATTTACCAACTAATATTTGCAAGTCATAAGGCTAAACAAACACAACAATAATAGTGAATGCCTTTCAATCGCTGGAGTAGGATTTATCATTCTGCAGTGCATCAGGCAAAATGTGCAATTTATGATTAATTGCACACGTGTCCATGGCCAGTGGCGGGTGGAGTCCATCTGCATGTAGAGATTCTGCCCTGAGCAACAGGAAGTTGCCAGCTGGCAGGACACACGTACAACCCTGGACAGCACCCAACACTGGGGAGGCAAGGCCAGGTGGGGGCGGGGGGGGGGGGGGGGGGGGGGGTTGCTGGACCGATGCAGGGCAGGCCAGACACTTCTGTGTTCAGACCAGCATGAATGGAGGGCCAGCCACAAAACATCACTGTCACTTTCATGTGCTGCAGCTCTCTGTGAATCTAATCCATAGCTCCAGAATGCCTGGACCTGGCTACACAGAGCCCCAGGGCATCTTGTATGTATTATGTTTATGAAAATGTTCTCATGTGGTCAAGTTCATGCTCTTGGATATAATACTGTGTGGCTGCACATGCTGGCTATACTACATTTTAAGTGCCTCTAAAATACATTCATTGTTGCTGCTCACTTTTTCTTTTGACTTAGAGGTGATTGGAGCCTCTGCTTTTCCATAAGCGGGTCAAAAGATGTTGTTTTGGTTCATAAACATATGTATTTATTTGATATTACACAAGCATTTGGGAAAATTGTCCAATCCAATTGCAGACACTTCTTTTGAAGGGAACTTTGGGGCTTTAGCCTTTGCACAAAAACTTACATACAACATTACAGAAAAAGGAAAACCTAAAAAGGCATAATAGTACCTCTTTGACCCAAGCATTTAGTCTGTTATTAAACTGTAAGTAAGTAGCTTGGGATAAAAGCACAGCTAAATAACAAGTTTTAGAATCTGTTAACATTGTTATTATTAATGTCCTTTTTTAACACTCTTAAACTAATAAGTAAGAAACATACGAGTAAAGAGTAAGAAAAATGTGTATGTCTGATGAACTACACGGTTTTGGCTGTGATCCTTGCATTCCGTTATATTGCACTTTACGTGATTGTGTACACTTTTATTTCTCATTTGACACTGTCTTCAACTCTACTGGGGCACCCTTGATCTCTGTATTGCTTCGATAAAAAGGGTTGACAGCTGTATAAAGCCTTCCAGTAAACTCAAGTTTAAGTGTGGGAGTGAGATCCCCCACCCTGACAACTGTTTACATGCAAGTAAACAGCTTATTTCCACTACGGTGTAAAGCTGACAGACAGTTTATTTTGGTGAACATTGTAAAAGCTTTCTGCTGGTTGTACAAATCCAGACAGACAACTGCATTATCAACACCATTACGCTTCTTTTCTTATTTTTTGCTGTTCCTCCTTTGTCTATGATGCCTGTTCTCTTTTATCTGATTGGCCAGTGCCAGCGGTAACCACCAGAAGTTTCAACTTAAAGATGGTGGAACTACACAGTAAAAAATGGGTTGTTAATTTTTCAGAGTTAAGTTATTTAAAACTAGATAGTGTATTTCCATTACTGTGAAGAGTAAACTTGACCAAACAGTAGAGTTAAAGATGAGAGTCAAATTCTGTGTACATGCAGTGAAAACATTTACTCTACAGCGTGATGAATTCCCTCAACGATTCCCTTCCAATATTCCCGCCACTGTTTCTGAAGTTTTGTAACCTGCACCACGTCAGAAACTGCTCCGACTGGAGAAAGACGCCGTTTGGTAAGTAGCAGTCCTGTGTTTTCAACATCAAACATATGTATTTAATGTAGCATAGCCTTGTTGCGTAGATGTTGATTGGGGTTAGTTAGGCTACTTTTACCCTCTCTACATTGTATTGTAAACTCCGTCGGTAACGTTCGAGTGAGCCGGTTGACTAGGTTAAACGTGGGGTGAGCTTACCATCAGCTGCAACACTATGGCATATTCATTTTAGACAAACGTTTTTTCTCTCAGTTAAATTGACCTGCACATAGAATTTGTAATCTACTTCTGTAAATGCCATTTTGTACATGTAATAGGTTATGTTAACCACAGTATAACAATCAATTTTGGATGAGGGCAAATTGTGTTAGCCTTGACGCTAACTACTACACAATGAGCTTGAGCTGGCACGCTGGAAATCATCTCTCCCTGTAGACCTATCGTGGTAATTCTATTTGAGCATTTGTAGGTTTTCACCATCTAGCTAGATATTTTTCCACTAACGACCAACTTTTTGCAATATATTGACGACGATGGACGATTGTAGGCTTTTAAAATTTTATGTTAGACGTGCATAGATAGATGTAGTTAGCTAATCAGTATCACTGACTTCAAGTTCAGATGCATTTGACTGCAATACCACGTTAAGAACTTGGAAGTAATATAGTTGATAACGAAATTGAAATGACACATTTCAGACTGTAATTGCTTGTTAACACTTTGCGATGTATAGGGTAGTGATGATTTAAGTTGTTCTGCCGGGTTGGTGACGTTAGGTTAATGTACCAAAATGTTAGCAAGTTAGCTTGACAACGTGGTTTCTGCCCAATGTGACTTTAACGTAGCATTACCAAAATGTTAGCAAGTTAGCTTGACAACGTGGTTTCTGCCCAATGTGACTTTAACGTAGCATTACCAAAATGTTAGCAAGTTAGCTTGACAACGTGGTTTCTGCCCAATGTGACTTTAACGTAGCATTACCAAAATGTTAGCAAGTTAGCTTGACAACGTGGTTTCTGCCCAATGTGACTTTAACGTAGCATTACCAAAATGTTAGCAAGTTAGCTTGACAACCTGGTTTCTGCCCAAGGTGCCATCATTTGCAAGATGTTATGTTCTCGTGCTTAATTTGTGCCTGTCTGAAACCAGAAATAGTCTTGAGTTATTTCAACAATTGCTGAATTGCAAAGAAAGTCATTAGGAAGACTGAAGGTCAGCTAACAAGTTTATTTGCACCCCCTAAATTAGCCTATTGGTACCATAACTCCGTGAGTGTTTATTAGACAATTACGTTTTCTAATAACTTTGCTCTGATTCTTCAGAGAATATTTTGATGGATATTAACAGTTATTCAACCTTCCTTAAATTTTACAGAAAATGCTGCTGCGTGTTTCGTTTGGTGGAGAGCAGAAGTACATAAAGCTGCCTGAAGTAACATTTGGTGATTTCTTGAGAGAAGGTAGGCACTTAATTTGGATTGAAAGTAGCCTAATTTGTTCAAGTTGCAATTGCATATTGCAATTATTTCTCATCAGAAATGTTTGTGCACTATTTATTTATTTTACTTAGTGAGTATTAAATTTAACATCGATGAAGATAGACGGTTGGACATCAAGATCCATGACCAGTCCAACACAGAGGTCGACGCTGAGGTTTTTGAGGAGGTCGTTAAAGAGTCTCAAGGACCTTTCCTTGTTTCATTGGCCAATGAAGCACCTGGTAATTGCTGACTACTTGCATATGACTGTACACACACATGGTTGAAGTGGATGTATTGAACTATGAAATTGCATTTATATTTCTCAATGCTCAGGTAACCCTCAGTCCACGTCATCTCCACGCTCTACTGCATCTGAAGACACAGTGATCCTCAACTTCTCTTTGTGTGACCCAGCTGAGGAACCAGTTGCAGCCGGAGGAAGTCAACCTAAAAGGCCTTGCCGCATCAACTATGAAGCAAAAGCTGTGAGTAGTCAGTGTGTGCGTGTGTGGAGTTTGAGTCACATGTTTAATTTGAGGTGCATCGTATTTGTATCGTAATTTCCAAGACATTTTAAAAATACAATACTGCACATTTGATCCCTTAGCTAATTGAAAAAATCTTGACGACAAAGCCTGGAGGTGACCGTATCATGGAGGAGTATGCAAAAACAAAATCCATTACAGATTCAACCAGAAGACAGCTAATCAACATACTTACCGCAGAGATGACAGAAAAACATGGGTAAAATAGATTCAAATACGTTATCATGAGACATTGTTTAAACATTATTGCAATTGTTGTTTAGGTTATGTTGTTCAATGCTATCTATGAATGTTGATTGTTGAATACACCAGGACATCTCCGCCCCGGAGTGTGAGAGTGATGTATGCACAGGGGATTGTCGCTCTGTTTCCATATCTTGAAGACCCATCTTCACAGAATGGCTATGTAAGTAAAGGTTTTGAAATATATTTGCCCTTCGAACTGCTGATATCATATGAATGTATATATCACACTGTGCATACATTATACATAGGATCATTACTACGATCCTGAAAGGGGTTCAGGATACCTTGCATGGCGGTTGAAGACTATTCAAAGAAAAGCTGCAGAGGAAAGAGGTCCAGCAGTTAGTAGATCTCCTAAAGGTAATATTTATCATGAGGTGGAATTATCAACCTGTGAAATGTGTTGACAGGAGGATATAAAACTGTGTAGTTATAAAGAGTAACAACAAAATTGTCTTTTTCTAAAGTTGGTGGTCCAGGCCATGGGCGTACTAGACCCTTTACTGCCGACCAAGTCCTGACTGACGAGGAAGTGGAATCCGCTATCGCTGTGTTGAGACACACTGCTGATGAGTACACCATCCGTGAGAAGATGAAAGTCACTTTCAGTTATCGCCATGCCATGGTCAATGATAATGACAAATCAGCAGAGGTCTTCTCAGTATTTCCACGGTTCCTGGACACACCAGGACTGGTATGGCATCTACATTCATTGAATACTGAGACATATTGTAAAATGTAGCACAAGGTACCAATTCCTCCTTTTCTTCTTTTTTTCTTTTTCAAACTACAGATAGAACAGGATTTCAGACTTATGTTTGGTGAGCAGACTGCCAACAATTTCCTGGAGAGGTGGCCTACCACTTTCAAAGCAAAAGTAATTAAGGAAAGCCATGGACTGGTCCCCTCCACAGACCTTCTTGATTTGATGCGCAACGCTGAGACATCTACTGAAGTCGAAAATGGTATGTCTTTGAATGTTAAGAAGCATGTTGCTAAATATATTGAGGATGGTGGGAAATTATGGCATAATGTTAACCTGCTACTTGTTGGCCTCTAGGCTGGGACAGTGACATGTCAACCATCATACTGCTGCTACATCTGCTACCGCCATCCGCACAGGGACGAAAGAGGCCAGGGAAGATCTCAGCATCTCATGCAGTAGATCACCTCATCAAATTCCAAAAGGTACACTACACTAATATTTAATAATTAATCAAACATCAATTTCTTCTCAAATTCTTGAATCCTTTAATTGTTTGGAGTGATCTCATGTTATTGTTTAATTTCTAATAAATAGTGTTGTTGAATGTGTTTTGTTACAGACGGGAACAAGCGTGCAGCAGCATCTTGACACCATAAGTCAAAGCAGTCAGCCCTACCTCCTTGCTCAGGGACCCACAAAAAGCAGCATTACCTCCTTCTTCATTGCTATCGACAAGCATGCACTTCCATGCAAAGCAACCAGCGCAGTCGGAGCCCTGGATGAACTCTTTAAGGCCCACTACGTCTTTTGTACATCTTACAGTCCTGTGTTGAATAATTTCTTCACTTTTTTGCAAACCACCATTTACAGCATTGATGTGGGGGAAACGAAGGAAACGCCAAGAATCGCAGAGTTGCGAGTGCGAATGGTGCGTTAAACAATGAGGTGCTTTCTTTGCAGCAAAGAACTTGGTGAGGCAAAAAATCTTATAAAGCACCTCAAAGTTATACATGGACTCTGTACAGGAAAGACTCTTCATCTTAAATGTGGCGAAGTGGGATGCTCACGTTTTTTTAATAGTTTTTCGGGTTTTAGGAAGCATCTTAACAAGTCCCATGTGAATAGTGGTTTTAATGTTGTTGTTGAAACTGAACCACCACGTTGTCAAAGTGTTCTAAATAGTGATGAAAGTCCTGCAGAAGAGCCATATGAGGCTGAGGTTGAGTCAGAGCAAGCGTTATCCTCAGAACATCTTGTAAATAGTTGTGCCAGGTGTAGCCCAGTCTGTTATTAATTCAGTTGTGACCTCTATGGAGGATATTGTGCAGGATATACATGAGCATGCTAGAGAGTCAGTCATCCAGGGTGTTTTTCATGATCAAAGAGGAACTGAATCATGCAAGAAAGTTGAGGGATGTTTTGACCAATTAGAGAATCCATTCACAGCTCTAAATTCAGAATACAAACAATCAAAATTTATGACCAGCAAATGGGAAACTGTGGAGCCAGTGGAGCTTGTAATTGGCTCAAGATTTGACTTGAGGCTCAACAAAAAGACAGGAACATATGACCAAGTAGTAGTTAAAGACAAATTTATGTATGTTCCAATTTTATCGACATTAAACTCAATATTTAAAAGTGAACATGCCAGAGAAATGCTCAAAAGCCCAAATATAAGTGATTCAAAACTCAAAGATATTTGTGATGGCTCTTTCTTCAACACTCATCCTCTATTTTCAACAGAGAGACACACTGTACAGATTCAAATGTTTTATGACGATTTCGAGATTGCCAACCCCTTGGGGTCCAAGAAGGGAGTTCATAAAATGGGTGGTATTTATTTTACTTTAAGGAATTTCTCACCGAAGTGGAATTCTATTTTGGCCAATATACATCTTTGTGCCTTGTTTCATGCTCAGGATATAAAGCGTTACGGTTTTAGTGCTATTTTAGATCCTATTGTTTGTGATCTCAAACAGTTAGAGAGTAATGGCATTGATATTCCATTGTATGGTGGTTGTGTTCGTGGCAGTGTTATACAGGTGACTGGAGATAATTTAGGCCTACATAGTTTGTTTGGTCTGGTTGAGAGTTTCAGTGCAAGGTATTGCTGTAGGTTTTGTTTAGCCGAAAAAGAGGACTTCCAAACTGAATTCTCCGAAGAGTCTCCCAAAATAGTGTTGCGTACCAAAGAGGCCCACAGTGCTCACTGCCAAGAAATGGCACATAGGCCTTCTCTTCCTTATGTATTTGGCGTGAAGAGATCATGCTTACTAAATTCACTTACATATTTTCACACAACCGAGAACTACTCAGTTGATGTGATGCATGATCTTTTAGAAGGTGTGGCCCAATTTGAATTAAAGCAGCTGTTTTTTTATTTGAAAGAAAAAATTACACTGGCAGAACTGAATTCAAGAATACTATGTTTTGATTATGGATTTACAGAGAGATGTAATAGGCCAGTGGCTGTGAATTTAAGTGCAGAGTCTAATGATTTGGGACTAAACGCAATTCAGTCATGGTGCTTGCTGAGGAATGTTCCCCTTATATTTGGAGATTTGGTAGCCTCTACAGACCAACACTGGACCCTGCTTTTATTGTTGTTACAGATCGTCAACATTGTTTTCTCGCCCATTTTATCTCAAGGCTTATGCGTGTATTTGAAACATTTGATTGTTGAGCATCACACACTGTTCAAGGAGGTATATCCTCATAAAAGACTGTTACCAAAACATCATTTCCTGATTCATTACCCTAGATGCATTCAGAAAATAGGACCTGTACTCCATAGCTGGTGCATGCGATATGAAGGTAAACACAATTTTTTCAAGACACAGCTTAAGTCCTTTAAAAATGTCACCAAAACATTGGCCAAAAAGCACCAGAATCATATGGCACACAAGTGGCGATCCTCAACAACCTTCCTTCGCTTGGACATTGGTCCAGGAAAATGTGTCTCTTTAAATATGATTAAAGGTGGTTCAGTGATTGCTATGCAAATGAAAATGTCCAATTGTGATAAGGTTATTAAAGTGACGTGGGCTAAGCACAATGGATATGTATACCGCCCACACCTGGTCGTTTGTGGTGAAGTTGAATTTGAAATGCCACTGTTTTACCAGGTCGAATCGGTTGTGATTATACATGAGAAACCGGTGCTGCTCACCATTCCTTTATTTACTGTAGCTTTTAATGAACATTATTTTGCTTATGAAGTGACTAAGACAAAAAAAGAATGTGTTGCCTTTAATGTTGATGATCTGCCTTATCAAAGGCCTTTTGACCTAAAAATGTCATGTGGGGAAAATGACACAGCAATGTACATTGTCCCATACTGTTATCTCTAATCAGGCAATAAAAGGTGTGATACAGTACCCGATTGTGTGTATTGCCTTATATATTACAGCAGTTAAGAATTATTACTATTTCATTCATATAAAATAAAAAAATATATACACTTAATACGCACGTAATTTAACCATATTTAGAGTAGAAAACTACTCTATGTAGTGAAATAAATTTACTCTGACAGTGTAAACATCACAGTGTAAAAATATATACACTTGTGTAATTGAACCATATTTAGAGTAGAAAACTACTCTATGTAGTGAAATAAATTTACTCTGACAGTGTTAACAGATCACAGTGTTAAATGTTTTTACACATTTCATTGTTAATTTTGACACAAAATGGAGTAAAATTAACTCTGGAAATCTTACACTGGCTATAGAGTAAAATTTACACTAATTTCGAGTGGGACCAAATGTTATCTGACAGAGAGTTAAATTCAACTCTTAAGGAGTAAAATTAACACTAGGTTTTTTACTGTGTACAGTCATTCTAAAACCAGGCAAAGAGAGGGGCTGATAATAAATGAGTGTCCTCTTCATATTCAATGACATACCAGAATGTACAAATATTAGACAGAAACTGGATGGCATCTCAAAGACCATTTATTTTGAGAAAAAAAAAAAATACTGGAGGAATGTTCTTTCCAAAGTTCACAGGCAATGTCCAACGCAACCAGCAGTCTTCTCAGAGCTGCAAATGGTCACAGCACATGACTTCACACTCCTTTTCCAGGTCTGATTTTAACCACTACACTCGGTCAAATACATGCAAAAATGCCACAAATAAATGCATATTTAAAAAAACTAAAGATGTTCAAATGCTTATAATTTGTCTTTTTAAAATAGTCTTAGATGCTAAATGAGCAGAAAACAGTGGGTGTGGAAAACGATATTGTAGGAGAAGAAGAAAGGTAGCAGACAACCATTGTTGTTTACTATTGTTTCTTTTAATTATTGCAATCATCCATACATTTGTTTCTACACGGTTTAATGAAAGGAGATCAGATAGCAGGTCATTTTTGGAATTTGTTTAAGTTAAGTAAGAGTGATGATACAACACGTTGGTTGAAAAAGGTACTTAAATCATATCTCTGGTGGATGCTGGATGGACAAATGATAAAACTATATATAAGGGTTGAATTTCATTATTTCCCTTTGAGTACAATGAAAAATACCATAAGATCATCACAGAAAAATACAGTCAGTCTTACGGAACATTTTTTGTCATTAAAGGATAATATGTTCGATGATACAGGAGCGAGGCTATGAATTGTCATCTTGTGAAATAAATAAAAAAACTTTCTTATTCATGCGCATGGAACAATTGTCAGAATCAGAATACCTTTAATAGTACCACAGAGGGGACATTTTCATTATTACAGCAGAAAGAGCCAAAGACAGCTTAATGTTACACCAAGATACAAAAAAATACATATATATACAAGAATCACACAATTTACAAAATACACAAAAGTAAAAGTATAGCAGCCAGATATGTATTGCACAGTTATTCACACAACAGGGGGTGTTATAGTCAATGTTGTTATATGTATGGGGTCTACTGGGGTCCATGATGGTTGTATAGTCTGACCGCTGCAGGAAGGAAGGACCTGCGGTGTCTCTCCGTGAGACACCGCGGTGCAGCAGCCTGTTGCTGAAGGATCTGCACAGTGCGGACAGGGTCTCCTGGAGGGGGTGGAACAAATTGTCCAGCAGGGAGGACAGCTTGGCTGCTATTCTCCTGTCTCCCATCACCTCCACAGTGTCCAGAGGACTTCCCAGTATAGAGCTGGCCTTCCTTATCATTCTGTTCAGTCGCTTCCATCTTCCAGCCGAGATGGGGCTGGCATCGTCTGAAATCCACCAGCTCCTTGGTCTTCCCTGCGTTGAGCTGGAGGTGGTTCCTCTGGCACCAGAGGCTGAAGTCCTGCGTCAGCACTGTCCCCTGGGGGGCCCCCGTACTGCAGATTATGGCATCTGATTGACACTCCCTCGTCCTCACGTACTGTGGATGGTTAGTGAGGCAGTCCAGGATCCAGGAGGAGGGGTGGTGATCCACCCCCGAGAGCTGCAGCTTGTCTCCCAGGAGCAGCGGCTGGATGGTGTTGAAGGCACTGGAGAAATCCAGGAAGTGGGGACAATGGGGGGTGCATCAGGGGGGAATGTGTCGGGGTAGGGGCACCTGACTGATCAAATTGATTGAGGAAAATGTTCAGGTCGTTTGCCAACTGATGTTCCCCCGGACCTGGGAGTCTGGTCCTTTGTAGCCAGAGATGGTTTTTAAGCCTCTCCAGACTCCGCTGATATGCCTCTGCTGCAGCTGTTCCACCATCCTAGCTGTTTTTCCCTCTCTGATCTTCCACCTCAGTTCCCTCTGTACAACCTTCAGCTCCTCTCTATTACCTGATCGAAAGGCCCTCTTGTTGTCCTTCAGGAGAGCCTTTATCTCAGGGGCAATCTAGGGTTTGTTGTTTGGAAAACACTGTACAGTCCTGGTGGGTACAACGTTTTCCTCACAAAAGTTAATATAGTCCGTTATGCGCTCAGCAAGGCTGTTAATATCCTCCCTGTGAGAGTCAGTGAACACATCCCACGCAGTAGTGTCAAAACAGTCTCTAAGGGCCTCTTCAGATACCTCAGACCACCTCTTCACGCTGCATGTGGGCACCGGCTGTCTGTAGACCAGACGTTGATACACGTACAGGAGCTGGACCAGGTAGTGGTCAGATCTGCCCAGGGGAGGAAGAGGTGATGAGCTGTATGCCTCCTTGGTGTTGGTGTACAGTTAGTCCAGTGTTTTATTCTCTCAGGTGACATATTGTTTGAATGTGGGAAGAGTTTTTGAGAGAGAGGCATGATTGAAGTCCCCAAAGATCAGGATGACGGGCAGTTGGGTGCTGTGTTTGCAGTCTGCTTACAGTAGAGCTGATGACATCACATGCCTCTTCAGAATTAGGACCGAGCAGAAGCTGACATGAGAATGACTAGAAGCCCTTCTTATCTAGAATGTAGGTTCCCTGGTGCACATTCTTTTCCAATGTGCGACAGCTTTAGTTATATTCAGGATCTATATTTGTTTAGTCTCGCTGATGAGGAATGTTGATTATACACTCTGAACTAGTTAAAACCTCGGACTGTAGTAGAGTTCTTCAGAATTGATCGGGCAACCGCTCTGTCAACTCGTGGCTGCAGCAAATGTCTTGTCAATTCTTCAGCAGTTAACTTCATAATAAACCTTCAGCGTTTGCCATCAAAGTTCCAGCTCTCCCTGTGTCTCTCTGAGTTTCGTCTCCATTGCTTCAGAAATGTCCATCACAGATGCAGCATGGTCTAATTCCCATCCATCACTTTGTTTGATACTTACCCACAAGGCCCCCGTTAGCCTCTGTATGAGACGCACCCGGCCCATTCGTGGAAATAGTAAAAGCGCTCAAGATGTCCACTGACTCCCGTCTTATTGGGATATTTTGGCTGTTAGTGTCCTGTGTCAAACCAAGATGCAATGAAAAATGATTTACATATAATTTGCAAGAAAAAAAAAACGTATACGTAACTAAGTAGATTTGTTCATTGTAAACCAAAGTGACATGCGTAAGAATTTTAATTGTGTTAATAGATTTGTTGATAGACTACATATTCCTCATTTGCTTGTAAAGTCTGTAGTTGATGCTACATTTATGATACCTCCCATATTTGATCTAAAACAGACTGAACGCTACTTCCTACTGACCTTGATTGGCAGCCAGAGTCTTGTGATATTAAGAAAACGTGATATCACACAGAAATCCATCTTGTCAGGCTTTAGCTAAAGCTTTTGGAGCTACTGGACACTACAAAATAGGTTTGCACAAGCCACACAACGAACTGACAGTACGTAAATGTTTCATCCTGCACTTTTGAATATAATATGCATGCAGCATTATGTATCAAGCAGCAGTTATACTGTCGAGGCTGTCAATCAACCTTATTGAATTCATTAAAGAGTAATGAAACAATTTGAATAAGGAGCCCCTCAAGTGACAGAAATCCCCTCTCCCACTGGAATGCTAGCTTTATTTTGACTTGCTATTACCATGCACCAGTTCAGCTCCTGGGCACTGTTAAAGTGTCCTTGAGCAAGGAATCGTAACCAACCCAACTGCCCCCAGGTGCCAGACTAACTTGCAGCCTCTTGGCTCCGGCACCTCTCTGATAAAACTCTGTTTATAATAGGAAGACGTACTGCCAGAAATGTAGTTGTGGTTTTCACTTACGCTTTCAATGCAGTAGGCTGACCACCTAATTTATTTAATTCAAAAAATGTGTTTGCTGTATTATATTAAACTACAAATGTTTGATTCTGAATATCTTTGCTTCTTCTTTTCTAACTTAACATTGTTCTCTTCTCTTATTTAAGGCACTTAGTAAAAGCCATCTTGTTGATATTGAGGAAATCCAAAAGTAACGGAGGGTAATCAGGTTTCATTACTTATATTTTTTGATACTTGCATTAGAGTACCGATTACATTTTTTCACATGAAACTAGTCATTGTAACAAAATATATTTTCAAAGTTACCCTCCAAACCCTGATCAGTACTCAAATCCGATCTGCACGCTAGCATTTTTTATTGCAACTATATAAGCAATGCATGCATTATATAAATCACCCTGTGTAAGGGCTAGATCATCTTTTTGCACTTCCTTTTGTTCCTAATATATATTTGAATGCTGACCTTGTTCGGAATGTAATTTGTTTTAGTTCGCCCTTCTCGAGAAGATTGTTGAGTTACACTTCACATACAGAGTCAAACACACACACACACACACACACACACACACACACACACACACACACACACACACACACACACACACACACACACACACACCAACATACACACACATATTCTCTCCTGCACTCACTCACCCACTCGCGCACACAAACCAAATCAGTTCCTCGGCAGCAGCTGCTCGGTTTGCATCTTATTTCCTGAGGTATTGATTTTCTCGCTTGGCATCGCGCCCCGCTCTTCCCTCGTCATTTTTGCCCACTCTGCCCAGAACAGAGCGGAGGACAGCCAACACTGCCTCTGGACTGCATGGGGATCGTATCTGTTGCACATAAACAGGAACAGATCGATATATTGTAAACTGATGAAGAAAGTTCCTGTGCTGCAAAAAAGCATTTTC
Organism: Eleginops maclovinus; assembly: GCF_036324505.1. Classification (NCBI taxonomy): domain Eukaryota; kingdom Metazoa; phylum Chordata; class Actinopteri; order Perciformes; family Eleginopidae; genus Eleginops; species Eleginops maclovinus. The sequence goes on from NC_086371.1 coordinate 28,318,682, forward strand.
CTTCTCTATCTCAGTGTCTCGATACATTGGAAATGGTCAATTGGACAAGGAAGCAGAGTTGTGTTGTACTTGTAAATTTGTGATGTTAGGCTTTACTTTGAACCAAAATCTGAAAAAGGTCAAACCTTCTCCACCAATCCAAAATGCAGGTCAAAATGAGACATGTCAGTTGACAACCAATTCAGCGCTTTAGCAATCACATACAGTCTGAAATGGAGAACCAAATTATCACACTTAAAGTTCCCATATTGTGGCCATTTTTACTGATGATAATTCCATTGTTGAGGTGTACTAGAATGGATTTACATTGTTCAATGTTCCAAAATCACATTGGTTTTCTCATACAGCATCTCTGTATAGTATCTCTATTCACTCTTTGTCCTAACGCCTTGTCGGAGCTCCTGCCAAGTTTCTTTCTACATGGCAAACAATTATCAATTTACTTAGAATGTTTGAAATAAAGACAAAGTCAGTGAATAATCGGGGAAAATGTTAAATCAGGAGAATCCTCATAGACAAACAATGTTATTCTGAATAAGAGAAGTTCTGACAAACGATCAAAGATGAGTCCGATTAAGAACACGAGTAAGAACAATATGTACATGTTAACATTTTCCTTAACAGGGGATTGACGGGTGGTCTTTATTTTTTAAGTAGTGCATCTTAATTACGCTATTTGGTTATCTCAAACAAAAAGCAGTAGACATGGAAGAATGATTTGCTGTAAACATTTAACATGGCCAAACTAAGCATCCTTCTTTTCACACTTATCCTTAAACTGAGTATTTGTTGTTGGATAACCGCTGCTTGTCTCTTGCTAGTGAAATGACCCATCCACTATGTGCAGTCTCTTTGAAGTGTTTTCTCTTCCCTTTGAAGAAAACTGACACCCTGCAAATGATAGCTCATCTGAATAAACATGCACCTTGCTTACATATTTTTTTCTTCCACCTTGTTTACAGGCAGGTAAAAGAAGTTACAAGGGCAATTGTTTTGGCTCTGTGTGTTTTCTGTTGTTATGTTTACTCAAGGTTGAAGCCAGACTCATCTTCATTTGTAAGGATAATTAAAGCTCTTTTTTTTTCTTCTCAAAGTTAAATTTGGGTTTGAAGTGTGTCGGCTCACAGGATGCTCATTAGCAGACTGGAGCGAGCAGTGATTTATATTTATTTCCTTTTTAACACTAATAAAGATGAAGTATGCACTTTTACATACTCTGAGTCAGTTACAAAACACCTGCTGAAAACAGAACAAAGGAAGCATACATAATGATCAGCAAATAAACAAAGAAAACAGAATTCTCCCTTATCTGCAAGGCCCTATTATGCTTTTGGGGATTTCCCTTTACTGTAGTGTGTTCTGTATTGTTTTGTGCATGTGAATGGTTTGTAAAGGCTACAAATTACAGAGATCCCTCTAGAGGGAGTTTGTCTCCCTGAAACGCATCCATTGGACTCCATTGTTTACTTCTGTAACATAGTGACATGACTATGTAACAATTGCTCTTCTATTGGCTAGCTCTCCAACACATTGTACTTGACAGAGTAAGGATCGGGACATTTCCGACACACTTCTATGCCGTTGACCAATCACAACAGAGCCGGCCCATTAACCAATCAGAGCAGAATGCGCTCTGGTTGCAGACAGAGGGTGAACAGAGGTGCTGCAGCAAAGGCAGTATGACACAATTTGCTTTAGGCTACATCAAAATGCTAACATGTTCTTTATGACAAGGCTAACCATGCCTACCATTATAATTTAGCATGTTAGCAAACATATCACCTACCAGTAATCCCTGATAGGCAGGGGATGAATAATTAGAATCCTCCCTCAGACCTCAAGTATCTGGACCAAATTTCATGGCAGTCCAGTGGATCAACTCAGAAAATAGTTTAGATTCCATTACTATTTGTACTAAATGATCTAAAGTATAGTATATGTATACCTTCCAGCAACGAAATCCTTCAGCACTTCTTTCAATTAAGAAATACTCTCAAGTTCCTACTTGAGATGCGCCTGGTTTCACGTCACAGACATAAAGAGTACATATATGGAATTTGCATCATGTAATCCACTGGAAATTTGGAAAACAAACAGATTATCTATAGCTAGACTACGCATGGATTTTCACAATTTCACAATATCACACAAATCAAAACTGACTGATGAACTCACATAACTAGCATGGCAAAAAAAACCAACGTTTTAAATATTAGATTTTGGCATATCACAGTTCTCCCCTGAGTTTGTTTGAGTATCATCAAAGCCATTTTTGATTACTGAAACCCTCAGTGGTAGTATAAAAAACCCAAGGACTCAGAAGCAAATGGGATGAAAGCAACACATAGACTGCAAGCATTTTCATTTGTCTCAACAGAAAAACTTATACTACATAAAACATAATTCAAATGTATACATTAATGATGTTGACAGAATGTATTCAGTGCCAAGGTTAAAGCCAATATGCTTGCATCAGTTCTATAAATTGAGAATGTATCGGAAAGAATAACAAATATATCCTAATGCAGACATGTGAGCATGATGAAATAACTTTCATTTATTGCAACAGGCTGAACAGAGTTCTTTTTTGTACTTTCTTTTCACAGGCATTGCAACTTTCACCCTGTCTAGGGGTTGAATATCAAATACTGATGTTTCCCAAATGTACTCTCCAACCAGGCTTAAAGCTCAAGCCTTGGGCAGAATATGATTGAACGCAATAATAGCTCAGACCCCTGCATGCTGGATCACAGTATGCAGGGAGGAAGGATTTGTGAGACAGCCATATTAAACCTTTGTTCAATGAGTCATTGGACTGTGATACACTGGGCAACTGTTTCGAAGATTTCTCTGAGCCGCCTTGGATTGCGTGTGTGTAAATAAATTGTACTTTGCATTGTTCTAACTTCATTTCTTTCTTAATGCTTTTGATTAGTACTGGCATTTAAAGAGGCTTACTATATACGAGCTACAGGGAAACATTCCATGTTTAAGAAGTCCTTAAACATGGAATTTGTTGAGCATTTTACCACTTTAGCTTCCCTCATCTCAAAGTCAATTTTTTTTTTAATGTTTTTGGTTTGATGCTGAAATAAGGTTGGTGCATAACACAAGCTGAATAAGTTTTGATCAATGACATTAAATGTCCCCTATTAAGCAAAATGCACAGTTTGATGTTTGCATATATGTTTTCCCTGTGTGTTAAGAGACTCAGAAAGTTCCAGCCGTTTAAACAAAATGGTTGAGTTAGATTTCAGGTACATATGCCAAGTAAAAGTTCATCTTTGACGTCATTTGTGAGTTGTACGGCATTGGCAACAATCAACCACGGTAAGCCCCCTCCTACCTGAATCGCTGATACTGTGCTGATACCCTTCTCTTTGCAGAGAGCTCACCGTTACCATGAGGACGCTCCAAAGGGGCATAGCCAGCAGCAGCAGTTTTCATTTAAAGTTACAGTCACAGAATCAGCAGGTTTTTAACTTTGCTGAAATGGAGGGGTATGAGGCACACTACAATGGGTGATCTGTTTGGTATTTTGAGCAAAACACTTAAGAGACATGTGTTTTACAGATATGAGACCTATAATATATTGTTAAAATATAGTATAATACGAGACCTTAACTATGTTAGTAATTACCCCACTGGCGAATGTCTGAAGCTTTTATGTATAATACAATCTCTGACTACTAAATGTCTTCGTGCTGAACATTAGCCTCCTTTAGTTTAGCATTTGCGACACACAGTCTTGTGACTGTGATGTAGTTTGTTTATAGCCTAATGTTAGTTTTTCCAAAATGATGTGAAAATGATCCTGCTGAACCAAATGTGCAAGTATCTTAAATGTCAAATCGTATTTTCTGCAATATTCCAAAGTCTAATGGAAAGATTGTTGAGAGAGCCTGTGTTATGCTAGCTTCTGGATTGGCCTAAACATTTGTTACCATTCCTCACTGTCCCTAAAACCAAGCACAGAACCTGGGGAGACAGAGCCTTCTCCGTTGCTGCCCCTACCCTCTGGAATTCCCTCCCCAACCACATCCGTGACTGCAATGACCTCACACTTTTCAAATCACTACTCAAAACACACCTGTTCCACTCTGCCTATAATTCTTAACCACCACTTTTCCTAATTCTGTTTTTGTTCTGTCTGACTGTTGTATTGTGCTGTTCTATTTACAATGTATCTACTTTTCTGCGTTTTCTTGTGTTTCTGTGTTTTTAAATGTATTTTAATTACTTATTTTTCATCTGTAAAGTGTCTTTGAGGGATTGAAAAGCGCTTACAAATAAAATGTATTATTATTATTATTATTATTCTGTGCTATATGACAGACACATATAGGGCCAATGATGTTATGGTATATTTCCAGGTATATATGTTTCAGAATGAATTCATATTCGGCTTCAGCTGATGTTTGGAGACAAGGTCACAAAGGGATCAGGGAGAAAAAGAGTGCCATAATGAGAGGTGGATGGGAAGAGAGAGAAAGTATAAACCAGCGTGTAGGCAGCATGGGAAGGCCAAGTCCCTTAGGTTTATTACAAGGACCTTTGGTGGTCTTCAATCACACACTAACACATCAAAGGCACTCTTCACAGATGTCATAGTGTGATTGCTGTGCATGCCTCTGAGCCTGACAGCAGAACATTGGCAAATCACAGACTGCAGTCAGTGTTGAAAGCAGGTTTGAACCCCTGACCCTTTTGCCTTCACCACCAAAAAGTGCCCCCCCCTAGTACTGTGTGGTACCTCATGAACATGAAGGAAACACAGCAAACACAAAAGGACTGAGGCTGGTTACCTGCTGAGCGACAACATCACTGCTCTCCTGACCCAGCAAAATCCCTACCATGTGTTTTATTTTTAGATCTTAGGGAATGTCCAGCTATATACAAGAATCTAATAGGTCCTGTGCGTCCTTTTCTGTAATATTTGTGGAAACCACAATGGATTAATAGTAAGGATTTGGGTTGAATGCGAATGAACCTAACCCAAAAATTGTATTGTCAAAACTTTCATAGCCAATGGTCCTCTTACAAAGATTACTGTTGCTAAGGTTTTGGTTAATTGCACGCTAATCAATATTCAGTTTGTATTTATAACATGTTTTACCATGTTACAAACATGTGTTAATTTAGCTTTTGAAATAAAAAAGCTTTTTTGCAGATAATACACATGATCTTCGTAGGCCGATTCTCATCCCTTTTCACTTTCGTTGCACATTGTACTGCTTATCCGTGAAGACGAGAGGTAAAAGCTTTTGAAAACCTTTTAAATAGACCTTGAGATAAGATTTTGTTTATCAACTGCTGTTTCAATGAACAAGAATAAACACTGAACCTCTGAAACAATTTGACACTATACAAAAAAAATTTGATTTTCTTTATATTGGATGAAAGACAATGACGTAAATGGGGGCAATATTGTGGCAAGCTTTTGTACACACTTCAGAAACGAAGGTTACACCACTAACTGACTTGACGTGAGAGCCTCTCCAGCTGAAGGCCTCAGAAAAAACACTAACTTAATTTTTATTCCAATCTCTGTACACTTTCATTATAGTGAAGGGCTGGAAGGATGGCGTTAAAAAGATTTGATACACATACAGAAATCCAATAAAGATCAAATAAGTTGCAAATAAAACCAAAAAATGTTGTATTCTTATTCTGCAGAACAATAATATGGCCTGTTTAATTAACTATGCAATATGCAAGCTGTGACTTGCGTCTGTGAATTGTCGAGGTCGTCCTGCATCGTTTCTGTGCCTAAGATGCTGTGTCCCTGTGGCTACAAGTACTTGGACATTTTAACCTCAATTTAGTTGTAGTGCAACTATCACATCCTAATCTCCCCCTGGGATTAATAAAGTAGTATGATTGGTTGATTATCTGTAATGTGGAAATGACGATCAATTGTGAAACGTAACCCTGGCACATTTTTTTACAAAGGTTTAGAGTTAGGCAATAACCCAGGGTTGATTTGATTATGCGTGTCAGGTCCTCAACTGACATTTTCACATTCAAGTATCTGGAAAGTTTTACTATTTTATTCAGGTTTCTTGAATTCCTTGACAGTGTCACAGTGTGGTCTCTGAATCTTCAAAGGAAAGTCCTAAACAAATGTGTACCTTCAATTTGGATTAGCATGCACAGTTAATTTTGAGCTTCCTGTTTTAAAAATGTACTCTGGGCTATGCAAATCAAGGGGTCCTGAAACAATCCACCAAGCGAAGGAACTTTCTGCTTGTAGTCGAGCAAAAGCTGAATATGAGAGTTTGAGAAGACTCCCCTCCTGGTAGACGTATTCTCTTCTGGTTAATTAACTTTTAATACATTTGTTACACTGTTCTTTATTATGCTTTGGGGCATAGGTATTGGAAGTGTCTGGGCAGGGTATGGAAAGTTTTCTATCCTCAGTAAGTTAAGCAACTAAGTCATGTTACTCTTCAAACTCTAGGTAACAAACTAGACCAGACTTCTATTGTTTGTGTTCAATTTCATGTCTTAGCTTGCTCTTTTTGGGTTCACCATGTCTAAATAGAGGTTTTGGATATTGCTGATTTGAATGGATTTCAATTGCAGATAAACCCACTTATTCATGTGTAAGAAATAGCTTCTGGGAGTTCTTTTCCATGAAAAGGATATCACTTTTAACTTTCCATTGCACACTGCTTTGGAGTGCCAATGCAGAAATTGCCTCAGTAATATAGAAAATCAGCTGAACGCACACGTCTTCAGTGGCAGGCATTTCATTCATGGTGTCTTTTGCCGAACAGCATTTACGCCTTGCTGTCAAACATCTACGCCTTATTATGAGTGCTATTGATTTCAGAAAAACAACCTCTACACGGTAACACTTTAAATAAGCTGAAGTTAGAAATAGACACTTTGGGATGGTGTGCTGGGTAGTCGGGAGTTTATTTTCCAATTTAATCTGCAAGTATCAGATGTAAATTGATAAAGCGTACTGTTTGTTTCACATAGTTTATGGGTGCAATACAAGATCCTCTTTGTGAAATAGTAAATGAATTTCCTCTCCAGAGATATAACGGGAATTTATACTGGGCTGTCTGCAAGTGAACAAACACATGCCTCCGTCTAGATTTGTATTTCAAACTATTTCATCACTGAGAAAAACTGATTTATTTTTCTGTTATTTCTGAATAACAAAAAAGAGGGCCTTTAATAATCAAAATAACTATATGTGTATAGTAACTCTCTAAAGGACACAGCAGTGAGAACAACAAAGTTAAAAGAGCTAAAAACAAACAGCAAAGAAGGTATATTGTATATCAATGCTCGTAAAAAGTGTTGATCTTAAATTTCTTAGGAAACGTCTTCCACATGTTTTGGAGCCCTGATGGTCTTAAGTCTGCCAATTGAGTCAAAATACAATCTGAAAATCAATGGTTCTAACAAATGTTCTAGATAATTAGTAAGTAAGCTTAAACCTTGGTACTTTGAGCTCACTAAATCGACAAAGTCCTATTACACCATCACCAAAATAGCATTACAGAATTGGCATGAGGACAGTATTGGATCTCTGTTTCAGTCTCTATTTGACTGGATCAATTTTCATAGATAGGCTGCAGTATTACAGGACTATACCATTTCTCCTGTCTCATTTGTAAAACAAATCCAAAATATACAATCATTTCCTAAAGCCTACTAGACACCATAATATGGGGATGGCAAAGATGACTTAGTGCTTTATGCTGGAGTATGACTTTCAGTGATATTCAATAAATGTGTTTATGATTAAATAGATTACGGCAGAGAATGGTCTGTCATCTTGATCCAGCCGCTTAGTATTGGACTTAAAGTTTGCCATAGTGGTGCATTTATCTTAAAATTGTAAACTTTTCTGTACTTTTTCCTGCCTTTTTTGAAATTGCAGGACAAAGAATATTTCTAAAACAGTAATATTGCATGACGTTGGCATTTAGAAAATCCTGCATACTGCAATAGGCAAAGGGTTGCCTAATTTCAACAATGTTTGTTTAGTTTGAAAACATTTTTAGAGTCGGAGGAAGGGGACACGTCTCTCTTTTCTTTAGAGTTAATTGTCAGAGCATATATCCAGATTAATTATTTCATTTGTAGCTGTTTTATGGTTTTTATATATATTTACATGTGTTAGATTGTGCTGCTGTTTCTGTCCTTACCTACCTCCACATGTGCTGAATTGAGTTTCATGTATATCTGATAGCCTCGTTTTGAGAAGCTTTTTACTTTAAAGGGGTAAAGCAGTGTATACAGATTTTTATTAAGCTGGTGACAATGTTAAAGGAGTTTTCTTTTGTTAAATGACTGCAACTGAATACTTAAAATTAACTCTGGTTACTCATTTTCACAAGTTAGGTTAAGTCCAGTAAACACATTTTGAGTGCCCTGGTCAACAGAATCCCTTATACAACACTCCAGAATGAAAATTTGTGTGGAGGATAACGGATTAAGAACATTTTGAGAAAAGCATCATGCCTAATGTGTTTGATAGAATCAGCTGAATGTGTTATTTGGCTTGACAGCAAACATTAAGGCCATTTTTCTGTTTGCTTAATTTGTTTGCACACCATCACGGACACTTTCAAGGCTGATGGATTCAGGAAATGCCCACGCTGTCATTTCTAAAAGTCACATTTAATGCTAACAAAGTAATTAAGCCACTTTATAAATCACTGAGATTTAATGGTGTTTTTTTATTATAACACTGACACTGCTTTTATTGTTTTTGTCCTGTTACTTTTTTACGAGGTATAATGAGCAGATGTTGTAATGCTTAGCATAGGAACAAGCTGATTTATAGTCATTCAGCTGCTGACTTGTAAAGGCATTGTGTGTATTTGTGCCTACTGCGGATAATTGGTTGAAAACCTGTGGCTTAAAACTTGCATTAAGAAAATCATTACTCAGGTGGAGCTCAGCATTGTAAAGGAGCTAAAACTCGATTGGCCGACAAACACACACACACACACACACACACACACACACACACACACACACACACACACACACACACACACACACACACACACACACACACACACACACACACACACACACACACACACACACACACACACACACAGTATTTCAATGTGCAGATGCCAAATAAGTCACACGCACTAATATTGTCTCTCTGAATCAGCAGCATGCATTTCTGCTTCGGTACTGTGAAAAGTTGAGCATTACATATTGAAAAGTCTGAAGCACTATTTTATATGATGACTGTGTACTCCACTGATAAAACACCCATCTTTAATATCATATCTGCCTTATTACTGTTCTCCAGGATCAGGTAAGGCCCTAGGAGCAACACAATATTGATATGAGAAGTAATGTAAATCAAATGAAGCATCAGAAAGGGGACATTTAACCCATGTGTGGGAAACACAACCACTGTCGTGATACAAGGTTTACTTGCGGAAATACTGATGATGCTTTCTGATGCATTTTGAAACCACCCCATGGCAAAGCCTGAGGGTGATGTTACAATATGACACTCAACCCTCCACCCTTATTAAACACTCTTGTATTGAGATATTTAAAGGGAGAATCCCACAGGGAAAACATATCTGTGCCTAAAGAGGTAATCCATTACTGCTAATTGAAATAGTCTGGCCAAATTACACAAAACCACAGCTTAAGGCACTTCGTGAAAGATGACTTTAGTAGCTTCATTAATAAACCAAAAAAAACAAAGGTTATCAAATCAGTACACGTTTAGGGTTAGAGTTAGCATGCTAAATATTGCATGCTTTGCTTTGTAGGTGCCTGGATCTACACCCCACCCGGGATTTGGCCAGGACAGAGTTGCTTGTTATTGGCTGCTAAACAACTCTGACACAGAGCATAAGGGGCTGACATGCCTCATGTAAATGGAGGTCTTAGTAGTAGATGGAGACTGAGAATAACATCAAGGCAAACAAGTACAACATGTTGTCCTGTGTGGTACCCGTGCCAAAGACCCCACATCCCAAGGACTTCAACAGCTACCGGCCGGTGGCGCTGACATCGCAGCTGATGAAGACCCTGGAGAGGGTGGTCCTTGGACACCTTTGGCCCTTTGTGAGACCATCGATGGACCCGCTGCAGTTTGCCTACCAGCCTGACATCGGGGTGGATGACGCTGTCATCTACCAGCTGCAGAGGTCCCTCTCCCACCTGGAGAAGCTGGGGGCACTGTGAGGATCATGTTCTTTGATTTCTCCAGTGCCTTCAATACCATCCAGCCGCTGCTCCTGGGAGACAAGCTGCAGCTCTCGGGGGTGGATCACCTTCTCACCTCCTGGATCCTGGACTACCTCACCAACTGTCCACAGTACGTGAGGACACGGGAGTTTCAATCAGACACCATCATCTGCAGTACGGGGGCCCCCCAGGGGACAGTGCTGGCACAGTTTCTCTTCACCTTCTACACTGCAGACTTCACCCACAACACGGCGATCTGTCACCTGCAGAAGTTTTCTGACGACTCCGCCATTGTCGGCCTCATCTCCAACGAGGACGACGGGGAGTACAGGGAGCTGACGCAGGACTTCAGCCTCTGGTGCCAGAGGAACCACCTCCTGCTCAATGCAGGGAAGACCAAGGAGCTGATGGTGGATTTCAGGCGGCGCCAGCACTCCACCCCCCACACACACACACACACACACACACACCAGTGAACATCCAGGGAGTGGACATAGAGATTGTGAAATCCTAGAAATACCTGGGTGTTTATCTGAACAATAAACTGGACTGGTCCGATAACTCTACTGCTCTCTACAAGAAGGGACAGAGCAGACTCTTACTGCTGAGGAGACTGAGGTCTTTTGGGGAGCAGGGGACACTCCTTCAGACTTTCTTTGACTCTGTTCGGGCATCAGCCATCTTCTATGGTGTGGCCTGCTGGGGCTGCAGCATCTCGGCTGCTGACAGGAAGCGACTGAACAGACTCATAAGGAAGGCCAGCTCTGTACTGGGAAGTCTTCTGGACACTGTGGAGGTGATGGGAGACAGGAGAATGGCAGCCAAGCTGTCCTCCCTGCTGGACAATTTCTCCCACCTTCTCCAGGACACCCTGTCCGCACTGTGCAGCTCCTTCAGCAACAGGCTGCTGCACCGCGGTCTCTCACGGAGAGATACCGCAGGTCCTTCCTTCCTGCAGCGGTCAGACTCTATAACCATCATGGCCCCCGGTAGACCCCCACACATATAACAACATTGACTATAACACCCCCTGTTGTGTTAATAACTGTGCAATACATATCTGGCTGCTATACTTTTATTTTTGTGTATTTTATAAAATTGTGTGATTCTTGTATATATATATTTTTTTGTATCTTGGTGTAACATTAAGCTGTCTTTGGCTCTTTCTGCTGTAATAAGGAAAATTTCCCCTCTGTGGTACTATTAAAGATATTCTGATTCTGATCTTGACGTCCCAGATGGTTACTACAGAGAACCATCTGGGAAGCCATCATTTGAGACTCTTTGGGGGAGAAAAAATGTGACTTAGATACTGGAGATACAAGGTTCACTCGCAAACATTTGATGATGCTTTCTGCTGCATTTTGATACCCCCGATAGCAAAGCCTGAAGGTGACGTTAAAATAAAACACTCAACCCATCACCATTATTAAACAATGTTGTCTTTAGATATTTTAAGGGGATAACCCACAGGGCAAACACAGAGCGTAGCTTAAAGAGGTAATCCATTACAGTTAATTGGAAAAGTCTTGCCTGATTAGACAAAAACAAAGCTGAAGGTACTTTGGAAGAAAAAAAAATAGCGTCTTTTGGAAAACAGAAAACAAAGATTTGCAGAACCCAAGGTTAGGGTTAGCATGCTGAACATGCATGCTTGTTTTGCAGGTTGAAAACCTGAAACTACACTTGCCAGGGATTTGGCCAGCATTAAGTTTGTTATTATTGGCTGCCGAACAACTCTTCTAAAGAGCATATGGAGCTTATTATCTTCTTATTTATGAAGGCGCCAGTGAAAGATGATATGAGAGTTGACATCAAGGCAAAATAATAAGAATTCTCACAGCAGAAGGTTGGTTGCCGAAAAAGTCACATTAAAACGGCTTTGAATAATAATTTAATCACACATTTTTGATAACGTAGGTAGAAGCTAATTTGTCGCGTGAAATTGTTTATTTACACAGAATCATCTGAGAAGCCATCATTACAGCCGGTTTGGAGAAGAGCAGGTCATTTAAAAAAAATGATCGACAGGTGATAGGAAAAAACATTTGTCATTCAAATTGACCACATTAACTGTTACACATGGCAGAAAGTGTTTGAGTTAAAATGTTACATTTTGCTAGTTTATTCTGCATATGTTTGTCATTTTTTAAATGAAACTGAAGAAAGTTAATGATGCATTATCAAACTACAGATTTACTAAGCATTTATTACACAGCTACATATAGAAATGTTCCAGTAAAGGTCAATGGTTGCTTTTGGTTCTCATTCGCAACACCTTCTGTCTTCTTGCAACACACTAAGGAAATGACATTCCTGATTCATTTCTGACAATTTTCTGCAAAAAAAGATGTCCACTCATCCAGATTGCATTGTAACCATCTTACTGGTCACTGATCATAAACTCTGCACCTCCATGAGGAAAATAATGCCTCTGCGCAAGAGTGGGTGAAAGGAAAGTGTTACCTTCCTGGTATGGGCTGTAAACCACTCTTAATATTGAAGGGATGGTTCAAATGTTTTGAAGTGGGGTTTTATGAGGTACTTATCTTTGGTAAGTACACTCCCCCAGTTTGGAGAAGCAGGCAGGAGTATCGGCATGGGAGTAAAGCAATGTACTGCTGTGGACAGAAGCAGTATCATAGCATATTTAAGCCAATCCATAAAATCGTTATTAGTGTAAGAGTATGCAATGTTTTAATATGTTCAGCATTTTGTCCATAGCCTTTTCTGACAGGGAACTGTAGTTGTTGTATCCATCTATGCTCTGGGCAAAGCTACCAAACTCCATTGACAAAACCAATCATTTAACCTTAAAGAAAAGGTCCTGTTGCAAAGTGTACTTAAAAACATTCAAACTATCCTATTATAGGACTAGGGTCATATAGAAAAATGGACCAAGCCTTATCATACATAAAAAAAAGCTTTGGTTCATTTTACTGCATGCATTTTTTCTCAATTTAGATCTTTAATATACTGTTTTTCAAAACACCATGAATTGCTTTCGTTTAAGACGTATATAATATAAATAAACTTACTTTGTGTAGAACAAGATTTAAATTGAAACAATCACACACAAATACCACTTGGAAGGTAAATCAAATAACACTTCATTCAGGCCAATTGTTTAAATGAATTGATTTCTATTGGAAACCGGTAGAGTTTTCGCACCACACAGGCTGATTTATTCCCCCTTGATTTTAATCAAGTAAATGAAGATTTTAAGCCTAATTACTACACAGGATTAAATGGCTAAAGTGAAAGTGTCCTTGGGAGGTGCAGTCCGGACACACTGCCATTAAACCTGTGTTTCCTGTGATATACTGCAATCCAATTCACAAGTTACAACCTTAAACATTACCCGTGTAACATTCTTCTGACCTCAAACCTACACAGAGTTAACAGCTCAATAGAATGGTTCAAGAATGAGTCCTAAACCAAAAACCACTTCAGGTTTCAACGTTTTTTTAACGTTTTATAAAATACCCCACTCGTATATGTTTGAATCTTCTGTGTCATAATAACAAGGGTTACTAGCGTGTAAATACATTAATCTCTAAACTTCATCAGTTCAAACATTAGTCTCCTTTAGCTTAGCGTGGCGATATGACATTAAATTACATGTCACTTATTAGAAGCTTTTGTCTAAAGCGACTTACATATATCCCTTACTGTGGACAAACCCCACAGGAGGATTTGGGGTGATGTTTCTTGCCCAGGGACACAACGAAATGCTGACTGCAGTGGGACTTGAACCTACTCCCACTATGCCACAGCCTCCACATGACTGTCATGTAGTGTGTTTATAGCCAAACGTTAGCTTTTGACAAGCATGCAATTAGATTCATGATTCAAAAATCACAAATGAGTGTAAACCTGCTAAACAAAATGGGGAACTATCATCAATGTGTGTTTTCCACAGATCTTGTTTTCTGTAATTTACCAAAATCTAATGGAAAAATCCCATTGCCTACCAAAGTACATAATTGCTGCACCACTTTATATCATTGCTTTTGAATTGCAATACAATGTACAGGTTTTTTTGATGGTCACAATAAAGCTGTTCCCTGCCCAGAAGACTCATCTGCATCTGTCTGCTCTTCTGCCCTCTGACATTCTCATTTTGGCTAATCCATTCTAGCCTGACTATCTCTGTAGCTCTGCACTGCTCCATTTTTCTCTACACCGTCTCCTTTGCAGATTTTTGATTTGACTACAGCGTCAGCCAACACTCTGCATTTATACTTGTAATCTCAAGGAAAAGTGAATAAGGTTTCAACTGCCTTCCCCACTCCTCTTGTCTTTTTTTTTTTAAAGCATCCATAAAGTTCATTTTACAGCTTAATAAGGCAACCACATCAGTGAGGGAAAGTACAAAAGACACCATCTCCCACTTCACTTCCTGCTATCAATTCCAAAGCAATTAAGGTCGGCAAAGGGGTTTTCATTTCAGATGGTAAATTGAATTCAGTCAAGATATGATCTGCAATAGGATGTGTTTCAGAGCATAACACTATACATATGTGTGTGTGTGTGTGTGTGTGTGTGTGTGTGTGTGTGTGTGTGTGTGTTTGTGAGAGAGTGTGAGTGTGCTATTCAAAGACTGTTTTATCGCAAGTTGACAGGATGTGATCAATATAAAGATATTGGAATATATTAAGTGATAATGGCATCTTAATAGGAAAGCCTTATACTTTGAGGAATGACATCCTTATTAAGGAGCTGCTGCTTTGACACCACATATGGAGGAGACAACAGATGTTAATAATGAATGAAATCAACTGTAATGAACAGGTAACAGGTAGACCTGTTTCGAATGTTATCAGCCCATCAAATGATCATTATCAGTTATTCTCACCACCACAATAATTCTCCAAACTGGGTAAACTGCTCTTATTTCTAAGTTCTACGTTTAAGATTAAGTAATTAAGAATTGAAACCAAACTACGTGTTTAAGGATTAAACAAACTGTGACATGTTTGCATGCTTTAATATTCAAAAAGCAAAGTATAAAATGAACCTAAAAATAACTCTAATGGTTACTTCCTTAAAATTATGTATCTAAGTACGTAATACGTTATGTCAATTAGGTGCGTGATGACAACTGATAATGACAACCAGCTAACACAAAGCGGTTGACACATACAGTAATGAGTAAAAGGAACAGTTACATCATTTGGGGATTTAACCTATTCGCTTTTTTTGGACATTGATTACTCTAAGCAGATCATTGACACCAAAGGATGATGGGGATGAAAGCAGCAAGAGGTTTAGTAACAGTATTTCAAACTCAATTCTCTGAGAGTGCAGTGAGCCAAACATTTTGTGTGGTGCTTACTTTCTTTTTATTTACTGTTAGAAGCCAGCAGCAGCATGCATTCTGAATGAGCTGTGAGACTATTGGGGAAGACCAGAATAACACTGTTACAATCGTCCAACCTGAGGGGATAAAAGCGTGGCCTGCATCCTCTGACTCATAATACGGAGTGCTTTTAAGATAAAGGTCGACACACTTTGGTTAGGGCTATTCAAAATTAATATCTGAATCCATTGTAACACCCATATAACATTTTTGAATATGTGGATTGTCTTAAATGGACAACATGAGTCTTTGACACCTTTTTTTGAACTAGATATGAGTTTATTTACTTGTTAGGTTTAGACTATTGCCACAGTGAACAATCTGGAAACATTTCATTGATTACTTCCTCGTTGTCAGTTTTGTGAAAGTGTCTTTCACCTCAGCTGACATTTCAGTTGACATATTCATCGTAGCAGGACACAAGAGAAGAATTCTTTTAGCTGACCGGAAGAGACTAATGATCATTACACACAGCATGGTTCTTCTGTTTTGGACGGTACACACTCACAACAGGTTGACCCTAACTCATTATATATGCAGATCTGATTAGGTAGTGATTAATCATACTAAATGAACCAATTATAGCTGTGACACTGAAGTCAGCTGGCCCATACAGTCTAGTGAGCAGGACTTTGTGGGATTCAGATACCCGAGACATAGTGGGAGTGTAAAGGGGAAATCAACCACAGCAAACTATCATATTTTATACTTTAGACCCATTGATATAATGTTGGTTCATTACATGTTAGTGACCATGGTACATTTGAACAGATTGAACCTATCATATTCCTTCATTTCGAAAATATCCCTTGTCCAGTTGAACGCTGTTCAGTACATTCTTGTTCAGGACCTCTCTGCTTCAATCCAGAAGAGATTCCAGTTTGATTCCAAAATTATGATTTATCCATGTTTAAAGTTTCTACCGTAAACACATCCACTACTTTTTTATTAAAATACTTATCTAATCTTGGATTTCCATTGCATGATATGGGCACAACACTACTCAATTTCACTTGCACGCTTTTGTTTTTTTATTAGCAAAAGTTGTCGATATTACCTGGTACCTTGACCTTTTTTGAGGACAACCTCAGTTGAAGTTCCAAGTGAGCTGAACCAATACTGTAGATTTGGGTTAAAACACTGCAGTCCACAGAATTGTAACTACTCTCTACTCACTAGATTTTTAAGAATGACAAAAACAAATGACGTGGTGCATCTTTGTTTGATTGCTAATGAAGAATTCAGCACTTGTCCACTGTGGATAGTATCCCCTTAATGGGCACATTATTCTCAGCTGTTTTGCAATTTCATCTGGCAATTCCAATGCAATCAGCTGAGAATCATGTGCCAATTAAGGGGATATTGTCCAGAGTGGAAAAAGAAGTACAGAAAATGACCTAGTGGCAATTAGAGCCGAACCATGCAGCAGGAATGTGGCATTAGGCATATCACCTTATCAAGCTCTTTTGGAATAGTTTGTTAGCAAGCAAATTAAATAAGAGACAGTCATTCCTCTTAGGGAGATTTTACTACCTTATTATTTGTGTATGTCTTTGTATCTATCTTACAAAGATGATCTTGATCGCATGAGATTACACTGTTTGGCTTCTGCTAGACTTTCTTCAACCGTTGCTAACTTTATCTGTCTGTTGTTTGGCACAGAGGTCTTTAACAGTCATAAATAGTACTATACCCTTTCACTGATGATAATTCATGTATCCTCTCTGGTTCTTTTGAACACAATCATCTGTTAGTGACATGATAATGGGGACTCGCATCTCCATTTCTTCCAATTGATTCACATCCAACACACACTCATTCATATCGATCCATCTTCATCTCCTATTCATTCCCAATCATTTCTTTTCTATCTTAGCCCCTTGCTCTCTGCATTCACAGCGTGACGGCAGCAGCCTTGACATTTGATTAATTCTCCAATAAACACCTTTTTTGTTGTGTGGTTGTGTGTCTGATCCTCCACCATCATCATCAAAATTCTAGCAGTTCACGCTGTTGTCCCCAGTTGCCCTCTGCCACTCCCGAAACCCAGACAAATGGTAAATATAACCTTTAGTGGGCCAGACATGCTTACACACACATCCACACTCCAAGACCTTTATAGATCAAACATGAAAAGGGTCAAAAATGGGGATTTCCAAAAATGAGTCCTCAAACTTTATTTTAGCGGCTCTGCTATATTAATTCCCAAACCTGCTGGCCATGTTTTATGCATCAGGCAGCAGATTAGCCTGGTGGTTAGGGAGGCCCATAATTAAACAGTACCAGGTTTGATCCCTAATGTGTGGAGATATAATAATGGCTGAAGTTTGTACGAATGTGGACTCAAACTTTAAAACACTACTCATTATCTGTTAAAGTAAAGCATAATATTTTCAAAGTGGATATTCAGACATACCGTTTATCACCTCAATACCAAATGATGCTTGGGAATAAATGTTTATGTTTTTGTAAAGGAGAACCCCGGAATGTAAGTTTTGGAAAATCATAGGGCATTAAGAAAAGTAATTTCTGAAGATAATCATTTTGCATATTTGTTGCATATAGTTCAGAGTGTATGATCAACAATTGTTTGAGAGTATCATCAATTAAATCATTGCATATGCATTGTTAAACTGTTTAAACTTGTACTATAGAAATCTAACTATCAAATCCAATCATCTGTTAAGAGGCCCTATTATGCTTTCTAGGGGTTTCTCTTTCTTATAGTGTGCTATATACAGTTGAGGCCAAAATTATTAGCCCCCCAGGATTTATGGAACATTTTCCTAAAATTCTTCCCAATGTTTGCAGCATTGATAAAACTTGATATAATCAAACATTCACCGGAGCTATTTAGTAGCTTTTGGCACATTTTGGAATATAAAATACATTTTTAGGCTTGCTTTATATCAAATATAGTGAAACATGGGGTGGTCAAAAATATTAGCCCCCATGATGGGGTGGTTAATAATACAGTGGGGCAAAAAAGTATTTAGTCAGCCACCAATTGTGCAAGTTCTCCCATTTAAAAAGATGAGAGAGGCCTGTAATTTACATCATAGGTATACCTCAACTATGAGAGACAAAATGAGAAAATAAAATCCAGAAAATCACATTGTAGGATTTCTAAAGAATTAATTTTCAAATGATTGTGGAAAATAAGTATTTGGTCAATAACAAAAGTTCATCTCAATACTTTGTTATATACCCTTTGTTGGCAATGACAGAGGTCCAACGTTTTCTGTAAGTCTTCACAAGGTTTTCACACACTGTTGCTGGTGTTTTGGCCCATTCCTCCATGCAGATCTCCTCTAAAGCAGTGATGTTTTGGGGCTGTCGCTGGGCAACACGGACTTTCAACTCCCTCCAAAGATTTTCTATGGGGTTGAGATCTGGAGACTGGCTAGGCCACTCCAGGACCTTGAAATGCTTCTTACGAAGCCACTCCTTCGTTGCCCTGGCGGTGTGTTTGGGATCATTGTCATGCTGAAAGACCCAGCCACGCTTCATCTTCAGTGCCCTTGCTGATGGAAGGAGGTTTTCACTCAAAATCTCACGATACATGGCCCCATTCATTCTTTCCTTTACACGGATCAGTCGTCCTGGTCCCTTTGCAGAAAAACAGCCCCAAAGCATGATGTTTCCACCCCCATGCTTCACAGTAGGTATGGTGTTCTTTGGATGCAACTCTGCATTCTTTCTCCTCCAAACACGACAAGTTGAGTTTTTACCAAAAAGTTCTATTTTGGTTTCATCTGACCATATGACATTCTCCCAATCCTCTTCTGGATCATCCAAATGCCCTCTAGCAAACTTCAGACGGGCCTGGACATGTACTGGCTTAAGCAGGGGGACACGTCTGGAACTGCAGGATTTAAGTCCCTGGCCCTAGTGTGTTACTGATGGTAGCCTCTGTTACTTTGGTCCCAGCTCTCTGCAGGTCATTCACTAGGTCCCCCCGTGTGGTTCTGGGATTTTTGCTCACCGTTCTTGTGATCATTTTGACCCCACGGGGTGAGATCTTGCGTGGAGCCCCAGATCGAGGGAGATTAGCAGTGGTCTTGTATGTCTTCCATTTTCTAATAATTGCTCCCACAGTTGATTTCTTCACACCAAGCTGCTTACCTATTACAGATTCAGTTTTCCCAGCCTGGTGCAGGTCTACAATTTTGTCTCTGGTCTCCTTTGACAGCTCTTTGGTCTTGGCCATAGTGGAGTTTGGAGTATGACTGTTTGAGGTTGTGGACAGGTGTCTTTTATACTGATAACGAGTTCAAAAAGGTGCCATTAATACAGGTAACGAGTGGAGGACAGAGGAGCCTCTTAAAGAAGAAGTAACAGGTCTGTGAGAGCCAGAAATCTTGCTTGTCTGTAGGTGACGAAATACTTATTTTACCGAGGAATTTACCAATTAATTCATTAAAAATCCTACAATGTGATTTCCTGGATTTTTTTCTCATTTTGTCTCTCATAGTTGAGGTATACCTATGATAAAAATTACAGGCCTCTCTCATCTTTTTAAATGGGAGAACTTGCACAATTTGTGGCTGACTAAATACTTTTTTGCCCCACTGTATTACCCCCCATGTGAATTGTTGCTTTCAAAACACACCTAATTAACCAGTCAGCTTTCAAACCAAACCTGTGCAGTCAATTGGCTTCCTAACAACACCTGAGCATTCAATCAGCATAAAAGGACTCCAAGGAACAGGGCACTTGAACACATTATTGAGAGGGACTACTTTTACTCGCCATGCCAAAGACAAAGGAAATCAGTCTGGAGCTCAGAAAGAAGATAGTGGAGGCTCATGATAAGGGGGAAGTTTATACTGCCATTTCCAAGCGTTTCACAGTGTCTAGAACCGATGTACGTTGCATCATTGCCAAGAACAAGGAGACAAATTCTGTAAGAATCAAACCTGGGCGTGGTCGTAAGTGCAAGATTTCAAGAACTTCAGAGATGAAAATAGTCAGAGATGTCAGCAAGAAGCCCCGGACATCTGCCAAGATGATTGTTGCACACCTGGCCTCTTCTGGAGTTGATGTTTCAAGGAACACAGTGGTGAGGGCTCTCCATCGTGGTGGGCTTCAGGGCCATTGCCCCAGAAGAACCCCTTTACTCAAAGAGCGGCACATCAAAGCCAGACTGAGGTTTGTCCGTGAACATTTGAAAGGTAAAGATGAGTTTTAGAAGTCTTCCAACAAGACAATGACCCAAAGTATACATTGAAATTGGTCCAACAGCTCCTGAAGGATACCAAAACCAAGGTCCTAGAGTGGCCCGCACAGAGCCCAGACCTCAATCCTATTGAGAATCTGTGGCGGGTGCTCAAAGTGAATGTCTATGCTCGGAAACCACACAATTTGGACCAGCTGGAACAATTTGCAATGGAGGAATGAGCCAAAATCCCTCAGGAGACCTGTGCCAACCTAGTAAAGAACTACTCTAAGAGGTTGTTGTCAGTTGTGGCTCAGAAAGGGTACACTATTGACTATTAATGGCCAGGGGGCTAAAAATTCTGGCCATATTTGCCCTTTCTTGTTTCAACTCAGTGTATCAATAAAATATCTTAATCGAACTTAGTGGACATTTTGTCTTTGTTATTTTGGAAACAAAGACACTATAAACACTTGTTGTTAATGTTAATTTCCATGGAGAAATCAAGAGCTTTGTCTCATTTCATAAGAGGGGCTAATAATTTAGGCCTCAACTGTAGGTTTTTGTGCCTATCATTGGTCTGCAAAGGTTACAATCCCAAGGTTCCCTCCGGTGGGGGTTCCTCTCCAACACACTCCCTGCCTTAATCTTAATCAAAATGTTATTTTGCCATGATTCCGCCCAAAAACCTGCAAAGTCCAAGATGTTTGATAAGTCATATGGAAAATTCATTTGGAAGTGCACCATCTCTGAGGAAATGTTGGCTTTGAAGTCCTTCGTTAGTGACAGCGATGGGCTGCTTTTCATTTTTTTGATTGTTCATGGTTCTTGATCCGCTGGTCTTTGATACCAATGGGCAGCCCATTAGACAGACCAATGACATGCCGGTTTGACTGTAGAAGGTCATTTCCAATTTCCTTCAATCTCTTTATAGAACAGAAAACGGGGAACAGAGTGCTAAAGAAATTGAAAGGCCCTTGTTTCTATCGCTTGATTGACCAGAGATGAAATATGTGGAAGTGAAATGTGAAATATGAGCACATTCCTTTTATACACTACCTACATAATAGTTAGAAAAGCATTTTTTCACTGTTTTTACTTTACTTTAAAGAGCATAAGGCTCTAGATATTTGTGGAAAGAGCATCTTAGGTTTAGGGTGTTGCTAGGAGACGTGATGGTGACCTATTGTTAGTTTACTTGGTTATGCAAGTACTGACTTTTTGTATGTCTTTTCAACTCCTTTCAATTGCCATTGTTTAAAAAGTCACACCATGGAAAACACTTATGCAGGGGACATAATACAGAATAAAAAAATATTTTTCATAATTAGTCTTTTGACCATTACATCTCATTTAGCTAAAGCTTTTATCAGAAGTAACTTACAAAAGTTCGATCAATTCTGAAGTTACAAACATTAAATTGCTGGAATCCTGCAAGATCATTAGCTTTAAATGCCAAACCATTGCAATTGTTACTGCATTAACTTAAAATAAGCCAACACCTTTCTATTCTACATGAAACAATTAAAAGTTTCGTCAACTGTTTATCCGGAGTCTGGTCTTGTAGGAAGCATTTCTCATTCCCACACGCTCTATCTGGGGGATTCCACTGCACTTCCAGACCAGTGTGGAGATACAATCCCTCCATTTGGTCCTGAGCTCCAGAGAAAACCCATTTTGGCCATTTCCGAGAATTTGTTCTGTTGGTCATGACCAACCCACCAAATGAACACTTCTTTTTTTATAAGCCAAGGTGCAGTGCAAACGCGTACAATAGTAAAAAGCAAATAAACATATGTAATAGTTCCCTCCTAGTTGGGGCTAATGTTGAGTCAAAGGCTTTCAGCTCTGAAATAGAAAAAAAGAGTCTTAACATTGGGGCAAAAATATTAGTACTCATTATGAGCCTGCAACTAAACATATTTGAATTTCACTTTAACATGTTTGTCATTCATTATTGAAAACGTACAAATTGACCCATGACCATTACTCAATTACACGTTTTAAAAAAGATCACGAGTTGTAAGGCCGTTATAATGAACAGTTGAAACATAATTTAAAAAATCCTTTTTCATGGCCATCAACACTCAGTTGAACAACATTATATTGTTCTCTAGGTTAGTATATTCAGATTCCAAAGAACAAGCAAGTTGAATAAAACACATGTTCACACTAGAGTTAGGGTAGTTCATTTGGACTTTATTCATGAAAAGTATACTTTGAGTTTGTACAATATATTGCAGTTGCTTTATATTTAAAGCTGCATCTTATTGTAGTTTGTCTGTATAATGCATTTGTTTAAATATTCTCCTCTTTCTGACAAGGGGGCACGGTGATAGGGTCCCAAAGAGCCCAATTACATAGGGCTAGAGCAGCAACATTTACAATGCATTGTTTGGTTTGTTACTTGTTGCCGCCAAGGATCAGTCACTCTGATAACTTTTAGCCATGTGGGGTAGCGAGAGGACAACGTTGGTTCGTCTGTCCACAACTTTGTTACAGACTGAAATCGAATACTAACTATTCGATGGATTGCCATGACATTTTCTACAGACATTTATGGTCCCCAGTAGATGAGTCCTACTGACTCAGACGATCCTGTTGTGCCGCGATAAGATTTGTTTTTTTGTGAAATATCTCAAAAACTACCTCTCCAAATACCAAGACCCAGATCTTTGCTGCTACAAATCATACTATGAGAGTACACTGAGTTGACACCAACACTACCACTGCAGCCTTACACGGTGATTCACAGGAAGAGAACGGTTCAAAATTTCTTTCCCCTTTTTCAACTCACTCTTCTGATTTCCGTAACTCTGAGGAAATCTCCTTCCACGTCCTTTGTTTATTCCACTCACATTGTCCCCAAACCACTACTCAAAAGCCTGTCTTACCCCTTTCTTCTCCCTGCTCACCCTTGGGTATGTTGCTCTCAGCTCAAAGGCCAACATATTTGTAGAGAAGAGGCAATGCGCAGAAGGCTTCTCCACAGCATACATAACTGCATGCGATGGAATTCAAGAATAGGCGAGGAGGAAGAGAGACAACAGGAGACAGGAGGAAAAAATGAAAGGTAGGGATGGAGAGGCAACATCATTGCAAAGCCCTCAGAGGATGCACAAACTATATATCACACCTCAACACCAGCGAGGAAGAGAAAAACCTCCTCGGAAAAAAAACCATGTAGGAGCATGCAAAATAAACTTTATCACTTTGATATAAAGCAAGGTGAGGAGAAACTAGTCAGTGTTCCTCACCATTAGTGTGCAGCTAGGAACAAAAGGCAGAAACATGTACCCCAGCTATTTCCCTCCAAAGCAATGCAACAACAATAACAAGAAGTTTTTGATTATTCCGAGAGGCAGCTAGAGACAAAGGAAATAATGGATTTAAACCCTTAAAAAATTCACAGCGAAACATATCCTTCTCACAAAGCCTTTTATTTCAGTCTGGAGCCTCAGGAACTCTCTTTGGAAATACAAAACTCTGTGAAATTGGTGATAATTTAGCTTTCTTGCAATGCAAATGAACTTGTTCCAAGGACTTTGGGGAAATTAATAAAGAGACCCTTGTTTCATGGAAGCAACGATAGACTCCTGACAAAAGACAAATTGACTCCTTGAGATGGACATTTGTTTTTGTGCTTGACATATTTTCTCTAAACATCATCTTCAAAGCCCTTGCAGCAAGGGAAGTTCATTTGAGCTGGTTGTGTATGCTTACAAGTACCCCTCATTGTTATTTCGGATACGCTTTGCTCTCTCTCTGCTGCTCCTTTCAAACTCCTAACAACAGGAAGTGTTGTTGGAGGCTGTAGAGAGGATTGGGTCGAATTGAAGTTGAAGGAGGTTGTGTGAGAGGCTTGAGGAAGTGAACACTCGCTGAATGAAATCAGGGAGCTGGAAGACAAACCAGGAATGGAGCAACCAAGGAAATAATGCGTATCAATTCTAGAATTCTTCACCTACATTTTTTTTTCTCTTCTAGTTTGTCTTATTTGCATATATGTTACCAAAACCCAACTGAATGTTATGTCCAAATCAGACTCCTAAGCTAGAATCAGGATTGGGAAAATTACTTTAATAATGTATCCTGTTACAATTACTAGTTACCTGTAAAACAAAATGCAATCAGTAACCTTGTCTAAGTAATTTACTAACTGTTATGTTACTTTTGGTTTTCCTCAATATCAAATGCAGCTAAACATATTGCCTAAGGAAGCAAAGTGTTCAGGGCTAGAAGATAACATAAATATTCTCTGAAAACAAATATTATCTTCCAAACTGTCCACATTGTTCTAAATGATCAGTTTTCATCATGCTTATTTATGTTATTCGAGTACGTTGCTAATTTATATTCAGTTGTGATAGGAATGATCACTTTCTTGCCCTGCCACCTTTTGCTATTAATAATCAGTTGGAATTTGTCTTGACTAATAAAGCCAACATATTATTAAAATCAATTTGTTAATTTACGGACTTTGATCCAGAAAATAAAGCTTTAAGTCCAGGCACTGGAATTTTCCATGCAGTGGACCATTTTAGAGGGATAATAGGCTTACTTCAACCAAATAGCAACAAATGAAAATGGATGTTTGATTATACAAGGCACTGTGAAGATAACATTTTAAAAGAAAACTAAAAATGTTTCAGAGGTTATGACATCAGCTGGCTTTTAGCTGTAGTTGGATGATTTAATCGTTTGTCCTTTATTAACATATGAGAAGGTACAATTTGTGATGTCAATCACTTAAAAAATGTAATTCAGTTTTTGACGAAAGTATTTCATATTTAGTCAATGTAATAAACAAGTTTGAATTAAAAGTATTTACTTGTTTTTGTGCGGGAGACACAAAAAACACATATATGTTTGTTTTTTTAATTTGGGTCAAACTTGGTAGTTTGATATTTAATTTTCCGTGAATTCTTTTTAAACGGGTTATGGTTTTCAGATTAATCGCGACAGTTGACACATTAACGTTTGACAGCCCTAGGGTTTTCCCTTTCCTGTAGTGTGTTATATAGGTTTTTGTGCATGTAAATGTTCTAGTTTGCTCCCTGACTGTTATCTTTACCCCTTCGTTCTTCAACCTTTGTTCGGACCATGTTTCTCTTCATCACCTCGGACTCCATAACTCTTTCCATCCTTTCACCACCCGGCCTTCTTTTGCTGTGCAGTCGTGATTCACTGACAAAACAACAAGGCCATTTTGTTAATGCAATAATGCAGTGTGTGTGTGTGTGTATGTGTGTGTGTGTGTGTGTGTGTGTGTGTGTGTGTGTGTGTGTGTGTGTGTGTGTGTGTGTGTGTGTGTGTGTGTGTGTGTGTGTGTGTGTGTGTGTGCGTGTGTGTGTGTGTGTGTGCGTGTGTGTGTGTGATGATTTCCCTTCAATACCAGTTTCTTCTGCAGTCAATGGGACTATTGATTAGACCAAACGGTAATGGAAATGTATGCCTACGGTCATTATTTGAATTCCACCCGGAGAGCCAGTGTGTTTTAAACATTACACCTATATAAGATTTTAATGGAATACATAATGAGAAAATAAAATATCAAATTCCGAGCCAAGCTAAATAAATGTGTTCTTGGCCTCCATGTTGGATTCAAGGAATAGAGTTATTGCACATGACTTATTCATCTTTTGGGGGGAAATTTCATTTAAATGTGATATTCCTTGATTCATTATAATGAATTCATTTGAAATAAAAAGGCAGGGTTTCACAATTAGATTGTCCCAAGCTGCCCTTTCCGTCATCCCTCATCTCTCATAATTACCATCTCTTCCTCTCATTCTTTCATTTTCCCTCATTCTACTTCTCTGTGGATTTGTCTCTCTCTACATCCAATTTTCCCCATTCTTCGACCCCTCTCTATCTGCTACATCCTCTTTCTCAATTTTTCTTTAAAATTCCACCTCCCCTACCCCATCATCCTCAGTAAGTATTTCATCTGTACTTTCTGTTTACTCAACTAGCTTTTGTCTTTTTTATCCCTGTGTGTGTACATATAGAACCCAACATCAGTAAAGGCAACAGCCCTAGCTACTCACTTAAATAAATTAAAAACATTAATCAGATTAGGCTGGGTGTCAGATGTGGCGTCTGGTCAGAGACTCCATTTTCTTTCCCAGCGAAGGAGTGAGATGTGGTTAACCAATGAGAAAAAAGACAGAAAAGCATCTTTACAGTATCAATGACGCATTACAGGCACTAAGGTTACATAATCATACTTTATTTATCCCACGTGATATTGGGTTTCTTGACAGTTGCTCAATTTTAGAATAACATAAAAGTATGTATATAGACATAATAAGTTATAGTTATATATAAGTATATAAGAATATCTAATAACAATGAACATAAAGGATAATACTATTAACACAATAGTCAATTAAAGTGATGTATGATAAGATACAGTAAAATGATTTAAAAAACAGTGTTGTGTTTTAGTAGATATTTTATACTCTTTGGAAGACGAAGGAAACATCCATGGGATCACCTAAAAATGATCAGGATTCACTCTCTGGGGAAAATGAATACACAGGAATCTTGCTATTTGTATTTACCATCTTGTATTAGCCATTTGATTTAATATTCGTACTAAAGCACATCTGATGTTCTTATTATGTTTGATGCACTGTCTTTAATAAGCCTGATACTCTATATTTTGTTATTAAGCCAAGGAATCCTACATTGTTTTTACTTGCCTTCATTCTTTCCTAATGCAACACATTTCTGCGAAAAGAGTAAATAGCAAGGCGAGGCAAGGTTAAGTTCAGACATATAAATAATGACTTTCCAGCAGGTTGTCATCTTGTGAAGCGCAAATTTCTTTTGTTCAAAGAAGAGAATACAAAAACATTGACTTCATTGAAAATATTGGAGGTAAAGGAACACAGCACAAGTGTTCCCATTCAATGAATCACAGAAGTATTAGTTTCCCATCGTATTCTGACTCACACCCCTTCCCCTCCGTTTCACTCCATTTGCTTTTGTTGCTCACTCCATTGTTTCTCTCTGTCGATTCATTCTAATGTATTTCCCGTCTTTTTCTTACCCAGTCGAATCATCAGATCGAAACTAAAAAGCTGAATGACATTCCCACATGAATGCCTCTGTCTAGATGTCAATATCTCCTTTCATTCTGTGGGTTTAGTGATGGCCCTACTCACTCTACCCATTTCTGTTTCACAAATGTTGTAATGGGTTCTCTATATGAAGAGATGCGTGGGTGATGGAGGATTCGGTGCGATATATTAATTCACAGATGCACATACAGGCTGCTGCATATGGTTGCAAATCACACAGTACACACACACACCGAGGGGGTTTTATCAGCAGTTCCACAGAGGTAATACAAACAAGATAAAAGCACTGATGGTGGTAATGGACCAACCGAACACACACAAACAGACACAGCTACACCACATACACAGATTTATAAAGCCCTTAAAAGCTTTCAGAGTAAAACAACCTCCATAAATCACCATAAATACAGATTGTTTTTATGAAACAACCCGAGTGTCACTTCATCAGGAAGAAGGATACTCCTCGTCGACATTAGTCTATTATTCATGTGTTTTACTGATGAAGAGCGAGTAAGAGACAAAAGGAAAAGGGGAAAAAAGACTATAGGTGCAAGGATGAGGACGATAAATAAAGAGAGCAAGGTAGAAAGATCTTTGATGTATGCTGCCGTAGGTATACTCGCTGCCTAATTGGTGCCACAAACTTCCAGCAGCAGACAGGGCGGTTCGTTAGAGACCGACAGTTAGAATAAGAGACAGATTTACGGCGAAAATAAAGAGAACAATTCTTTTGTCAAATCATTTTAATCCATCTAAACTAGGAGTTTAAGTGTTATCTGTGACAACCCTAAGCTGCAGTGACTTCTTTTGTCCAGTAAATACAGTATATATTGTCTCTATTGATTTCCAATGACCACCTTAAGAGAATACCATTAATAATTGCTCTTGGGAAAATGGCAATACATTAATCTGTAAAATGTTATGTCAGATAAATCCACTTAAAAAGTGTCCTGTGAAGTGTTTTGGGATGAGTAATTGATATATATCAAAATGCATTTTAACCCTGAACTAGCTCAAGTAATTTGCACTGCTAGACTCACATCAGCCCAGCCACAAACTGTTGTGTCTGCTGCCGTCTGGCAGGCATTACCGCAGTATCAGGACAAACACCACCAGACTCAGAGACAGTTTTATCCCACAGGCCATAAGGCTATTGAACACCTGAGCTCTGTAAAGTGAATCCATAAGCTTTAATCTTTTGTCATTTTGCAATGTATTTATCAAAACAGTTAGTCTTTAATAAACAGTATTTCATTTAATCTTACTGTACAATATGTAGTTGTACATTATATTCTTGTATCATATTCTATGTACGCGTATATAGACTTTTTAGAGAGTTGAGAGAGACAGAGCAGGATATGACTAAATGATAAAGATAGTGTATGTTTGCCAAAAACACTATTACACTAACATGGATGAATTACTGAACGGGCACTGACACAGGGACCCTCTGGCCCACACCTGTGAAATGTCACTAGTAAAGACATGTACAGAACAAAGATGTTATTTAAAAAAGAGACAAAATAACCATAAAACACACACAATGACATGAAAGAGACACATTGTGACTTTTTAAGAGACAAAAAAGGACCAAAAATGACATCAAAAAGATATAGTATGACTTCAAATGGAAACAAAACGACCAAAAAACACAAAAAAATACTTCATACAGAAAAAAAGGACACAACTAGACACAAAATCACATCAGAGACAACTTCAAAGAGACCAAAAAACAACTAATATCACCCAAAAAAACATGAAAAGAAATGATTGAAGACAATAAGAATCAACCTCACAGTGGAACGTGAATTACAAGTCACAAAAAAACTGCGAAGTGATACAAAACAAAACAACAATAAGTAGAGGCAAAAACAGAACAAAGTCTCTCCTGCTCCTTTGTAGTAGAGGAGGTTGAGCATTTTACATGTGAGATCTCAGGGCCCCATTAACTCATATTTCACCTAAAATGTTGATGGACACTGGAAAATACTAGCACACAAGCAGCGCAGGTAAAACCTTTACTAATGTCGTAATTTTGGGGGGCTTTTACTCAATTTTGACTCAAAGTAATATGTCATACAGAACACTTTACTGTATTCCTCTGTCTCTCTCCAGTTAAAATGGGAGTTCAGCTGTTCTCCCTCCTTCCTTTCACTTTGTCTACTCTGTAGACGGGTGATACTGCCAGTGCAAAATAAGTGTTGCCCTCCCACCGCAGTCCATCCATCATAGCAAGGCAGGCTGGCACTAAGCAGCTCCTCGTTTGACATTTACCTCCCCTCGACTCCTCATTTTCCCTTCCAGTTTGATATTCTCTGCCCCCCTTTTTTTTGGAAGAGTCATGCTTTGATACTTCTTTTTTAAGGAATCTGCAGTATATAAATACAGAGTTTTTATGCAGAGCCTACACATCAGTATATTTAAAGGTTACATAGAATGCATCTATCTGGTATTTTAAATTGT
Organism: Eleginops maclovinus; assembly: GCF_036324505.1. NCBI lineage: Eukaryota > Metazoa > Chordata > Actinopteri > Perciformes > Eleginopidae > Eleginops > Eleginops maclovinus. The sequence goes on from NC_086371.1 coordinate 28,348,947, forward strand.
TCTCTGATGTCTACAAAGAAGGTATATAACTTTGGTTGATGTCCAGATGCGGTTTCACAGACCCATTTACAACCCTATGATTTGGTGCTAGAATAAAACAAGCTGAATTGCCTTATTTGGGGCTCATTTAAATAATTATGACTCTGCTCTGATTGGCTGGTTTACAAGGAGCAATCCATGGCTGCCTCAGAGCCCACAGAAATAAGTGAAGTTCGCTAAACTGTGAGAGATGAACCATGGAGGCTATTGGCCATGTTTGAGCTTTATCGGAGGAGGAAACCGATGAATTTGAAGAACAGCCAGTTGGTCGGAGATTGGAGACAACGTTACGGAGTAGTAAGTGTTAGCGTTAGTGTTTCCAGCAGCTGGTGTATGCAAAAGTGGGGGCTGGACTACCGTGTGTGACGTAACACACAGGGATTGTTGTGATTCGCCCGTTTTAACGCTGTGATATGCATATTCATGATTTGCACGTGAAGGAGGAAAAAATGGTGTTTGAGGTTCACGGTATGTTAGTTCAATGTACCAACTCTCCTTATTCAACTATGCCAAGGTGAATACAGTTTTCCATTCTATGGCACAGAGCTACATATTCATAGATATGTTTTGCTATAAAACATTTTACTTACTGCAAAGGATCTACATCTTTCCATTGGCAAGCATACATTTAAAAAAGCATGAGCCATGAATCAAAACAACCCCCTTCCTATCATGCAATTCAGATGTCCATTAAGAGCCAACAGGAACAAACAAGACTTTTGATCCTTAGATCAGGCGGTTGGCCCGATGCAAAACCCTCATTACTGACAAAGTTTTGCCAGCTTCATCCAAAATAGCTTTCTGAACTGTGAGCTCCATCTTGTTAGACGCTGTGCTGGGAAAGAAGCACATGGAGCTGCTTTGGAATGGCTTTTCTCATGCAATAAGGCTAATGAGTTCTGTTTCAACAAAAATATCAACTTTTGGTAAATTGCTCTTGTTCACTTTCTTGCCAAGCATAATCGAATAGATTAATTCCCCTGTCCAATCAAAGTCTCTATCTGTGTGCATGTATGTAAGTCGGTACTTCATATTTCTTTAAAACTGTTCACTTGGAGGGTGTTTTGTGCAACGTCAAGTGTATAGTTGTTTGGACGAGCAGTTCTCGAAAAACCTCCAAGCAGCAATACTGATGATCAAAAAATACTTGAATACTCATAATCCCCAATTAAAACCATAAGGTGTTGTATAAAACAATTAAGATATTAATGCATTGGATGAAATGCTTTGGATAAAAGCTTGAGCTAAATATAATATAATTATTACAGTCGTTGTGCTAAGCTAAGATAACTGACTACTCGCTCCAGCTTTATTTTTATTGTATAGATATAAAAGGCAGTTTGGGGTGTGGTATCAAAAAAATTACATTTTCCAAAAAGTTTGAACGATTGGTTTAAGAGTAGAGGTTTGCTCTCTGTGACTTGCTATAGTTATTGCCAAAGTAAAGCACGATTTCGACCTGTCTGATTTTTATCTGAGTTCAAGCATAAAGGCTTCTGAGATATTCATTATGCCATTCAAACCCATTGTGATAGACATTTATTGGTCACGGGCAATGAAGAAGCAGTTTTAAATTATGACCCTAAGGCTATTAAGGAGATACTATTTGGCCAATAAATGTCAAGTGTTAACGTTGTTAAGAGTTGCCAAGTAACAGAGTAAGGCAGATTGAAGACCAGCATGGCAGAGTAAGTACGAAGAACAGTTTTTCACCTTTTGAATATTAAGTTATATTCATGGAGCCACTCAACATCTAAAGCCAAATCTCAGTGGATATGATGTTTGAGCAGTGGCAGGTGTTCTTGTCTGTCGACCCAACTTGGTGTTGTCGGCATGTTGTAGGCATGGCAAAGTTCAGGCGCTTTGAAGAAGCTTATATTTTATAGGCAGAGGCCAGGCAGTTCAAATCAAAGCGATCAAGAGAACCCATCAAAAGTTTGTACATGCTGCCAAAGTAACCAAGTCCGTGTGGAAGTAGAGACTGACTGATGCTTTTGCACTTTAATTTGTCCAAATGGCTTCGCTGATTCGGGAATATGCCTAAACAAGGCATTCCTGCAAGCTGAAACAAGGGATGAAATACTCTATGTATATACTTTTTACAAAAATATTTGTATTTATAATGTGTCAACCCCTTCTTAATGATTTAAAAGTTATTGTAATTAATAAGAAAATATTCTAAATGTAACAGATCACATTCATATTGCTTTTTTTTAATGCAACACCATAACATGTTAGTTACTCCCTATAATCTGTCTGTAGTGGACAGGTTACATATAGGCACATTCTATTTGCAAATGGAATGAGTTTACAACGTATTTTAATAACCTCTATGAGGGAAGAAATGAACCAGAAAACATCATTAACGTAATCAAAAAATAGATACATTGTTGCCTGCACCTTCGCATACACACATATGGGTGTCCCCCCCCCCATTCCCATTCCCTTTTTATTATTTTATTTTCATACATCTTTTTTGTATTATTTCCCACAAATTCATTTATTTACATTTGAATTATTTTAAGAAAAAAAACAATGTGAATATGTCTCTGTAATAAAACTTAAACTGATGTAAAAACTAACAAACAAAACAAATATATATCAATCAATCAAAATACTTTATTAATCCCAGGGGGAAATTAGGGTTCCATGACAGACTCACCATATAATAAGAACATAATAGATATTCTCATGAACATCAGAAGTAAAAACGTGCAATACAAGTCCTTAGCTTTAGACACTATTTATTACTATGATTCATTATGAATTAATATCTCCTTTCTTACTACCATCTATAAATGTTATTTTACTCCAATTCTGCTTAATACAGAACACTGACAGAGTCAGTCCTTGCCTCAAAGCACAAATGATCCATCTTCTGAGCTGCTCTCTCTAGCTGTTCCCTAAGAGTCACATGCATTAATGCCTCCACTCATCCAACCATCATGCCAGTTGCAGTATATCCATCACATACATACAGAACATCACAGCCCGTGTCTCATAGGCCAGCTGGGTCCTTGCATAATGTTCTAATCGAGGAATATGGGTCAATTATGATATGTACTGTAGGTCAATAAAAAAAAATATTATCCAGCAGTTTTTACTCTGAACTCTGCATGCTTTCAAACTCAGTAAAGCATTAACTATGAGTCTGTGTGGGCCCTGTAGACTAAGGAGTCAAGTCAACTGACAGAGGAGACAAGTCCTGAGGAAATGCTCATCTGGACCCGTGCCGTTAGGCAGGCTAGCTTTCTGTAATTAGGGCCCTATAGAGAAACTAGGTTACAGTGTCTTGATTAATTCTCACATTTTCCATTATTGGATTAATCTCAGTGATATTCCACATGCAGGTTTTCCTGTGGGTGTTGCTCCACTAGCTCCAATGCACAAAGGTCCCTGTGCCAATTTTCACAATTTGAGCCCGATGGATCCTGGCATTGTCATCTTGGAACATGCCTGTGCCATCAGGGAAGAAGAAGAAATCCATTGATGGAATAACTTGGTCATTCAGTGTATACAGGTAGTCAGCTGACCTCATTCTTTGGGCACATAACGTTGCTGAACCTAGACCAGACCAACTGCAGCAACCCCAGATCATAGCACTGCCCCCACAGGCTTGTACAGTAGGCACTAGGCATGATGGGGGCATCACTTCAGCTGCCTCTCTTCTTACCTGGATGCGCCCATTAATCTTGGACAGGGTAAAGCTGGACTCATCAGACCACATGATCTTCTTCCATTGCTCCACAGTCCAATTGTTATGCTTCCTAGCAAATTGAAGCCATTTTTACTGATTAGCCTCACTGACTCGTGGTTTTCTTACGGGTACACAGCTGTTTAGTCCCAATCCCTTGAGTTCCCTTCTCATTGTGCGTGTGGAAATGCTCTTACTTTCACTATTAAACATAGCCGGGAGTTTTACTGTGTTTTTCTACGATTTGATTTCACCAAACCTTTAAGTGATCGCCGATCACGATCATTCAAGATTTTTTTCCAGCCACATTCCTTCCTCGAAGATGATGCTTCCCCGCGTTGGACAGATCTCAACCTGATTTTAACAGTTTCAGGAATCTCCTTAGATGTTTTCTCTGCTTGATGCATGCCAATAATTTGACCCTACTGAAACAGATTAACATCTTTTCCACGAACACAGGATATGTCTTTCAACATGACTGTTTAACAAATGAGAAGCTACTCACTGCATCAGTTAGGGTTAAATAACTTGCTGCCAGCTGAAACATAATCACCCATGCATTAATTATCCAATGGGATGCTGTTACCTATTTGCTTAGTTAAAACCAGGTGGTGACCTTTTTTTGGCCGGGCAGTGTATGTTTAATACGTTTTAGCCTGAAATATGTGTGGAAGCCTTTAGGGGAAAGTGAGAGAAAAAAGTCTGATAATAATTGTTTTCTCTTTTGAATGAGTAAATTCAAACTTCTCTATATCTAGATAAAAACATGAATGTTTTTAGTGATAACATGGGGAATAGTGCTCTTCAGCCTCTTCTGACGAGCATAACTACAACTAGGTGGACGGCAGTGGCTCAGGCTGTCCAGTTCTCCAGTTCAAGTCCTGATCTGACCAAGTGACTTTTTGTTCATGAGTAAATGTGCGTTTCAAAGCGTAAAAAACGTATGTATAAAAACAATACACATCCAATTTTCCCTGGAGGTAAGAGTATGTCCTTGTCTTCCTATCACACAAATAAAGAAATCACTTTAACAAGGCCTTATTATGCTTTTTCAGTGTTTCCCACTTTCCTTTATCCTTCCTTTTGTAGTGTGTTATACTGTAGTTTGTGAGAATGTAAATGGTCTACAAACGCTAAAATCCCAAAGTTTTGACAGATTGTTAGAAAAATGTAAACTTAAAAAGGTTATTCTGAAAGAAAAACCTTTTCTTTCCATCGCTTTATTGAAGGAACTTAAAGAACAACTGGGGAGAATTATCATTCACCTCTTCTTAAGTCATAAAAGCACAGGAGGAAAAACTATTTAAATAAGTAACAGTTTTTAAAAAGTACACTTTGTGCACATATCGGCGTTAACTGTAAATGCACATTACCCGTTCAATCCAACAAGTGACAAGTATCCCCCTGCTAATTCCGAAAAGCGTGTATAATGTGATAATTGCGTTTGACTTTGATATTGTGCATCTCTCTGCTGCTGTTCTGGAACATTACAGTGCTCTCCCACGCTGGGCCCAGAGCCAGCTTCTGTACTGTAAAGCTGCAGGCGGGCAACATATAGGACAGAAGGCTCCGTATCTTCATTACGCTTCTTGGCACGTGGCCCACATTCCGGTTCGGCTTTGTATGAGCAACCTGGCTCACGCTGTGCCCTAGCAGCACCTCAGAAATCAGCTCATTCACTCAAAGTGGGATGACAATTACTCCTCCTTTTGAGCTGTGGTTCAAAAATGAATTATTAATTTAAAAGAATGGATCTTCATTAACCTTCCTGCGTGATGGTACAGGTCACATATACACACGCATCACTCACTATAACAAGGTTTAAAAATATAAATCCTTGGGAGGATGATTCTCCCTGACCTTATAATTGCCTCTAATTTAGTAGCAATAATAAAGTGTTAGTGCTCGATTAACTTAAAAGGTCATTTGGAACGTTGCTAATGCTGCTAATAAGGCTCCCATGTATTTCACCTACACTGATGTTTGTGTGGCAGATGGTTCATCCAGATAATTGTGACTTGCCTCAGGCTAGTCATTTTCTACACTGAAAATAGTATTCTCATTATTCTCACGCAGTATAAGGTTGAGGTCACAGTTTTAAGTGTATAAATAAAGGCACCATATAGTATTTTGACCCTTTTGAAATGCAGAAATTCTAGAACAAAATTGCATCTGTGGGTTTGAAGTCTCAATGTTTTTCGAGAATATTACAAAAATAAGACAGCATTCAATAATAAACACAAGCGAATGAGGAAACATCTTCACCAACTTGAAGATACATGAGGGGTTTAATAAAAGCTCAGCATTAAAAAAAAAACAGCAAATATGAGACGCTGCAAGAAGCTGAAAAAAAACCCGGAAACGGCGATACTAAAAGTGATGCACCACAGCGGAGCACTTTTAGGGATTATAAAGTTGGCGTCACCGGAAACTTTCCTGAAATGTACGTTTTATTTGCTTATTTTGAGAATGTGATCGCATGATTCCTTTCAATATTACTCCAGATCTGCTGTAGGCTGGCTAGCTAATGTAGTTAACGTAGTCATTGCAGATGTAGTGACAAAACATTAACAATTATGAAACAACATTATACCCTGACCGTGAAATTCAAACTACATGTATATAAGGCTGCTACCTGAGTCACTGTCACTCACTGCTGCTTTTTTACTCTGGCTGTGAGAAAAGAAAACACATTTTTGGGGAAAATTAAGCTCCCTATCTTGCAAAGAAGCCACCTTTCGAGAAGATGTGCTCCGATTTCGATGATACGGAATGCAACTTTTTGCCTGCGGAGGTGGCTTCACACTTCCTTGGGGTTGTTCTTTACATGCTCATAATGATCCAACACCTTGAATCTCCTGAACAACAAAACAACCTTAATGACCAAGCACAGTTCCTGAATGGAGTTTGATGGGACAAAGTACAGCGCTTTTGGATCAATTCCGCATTTGAATTGGGTATTTTCAATGAATGTGGGTTGAAACCTTTGAAATGTAAAGACTTCAAACTCTAACTTAAGCATGAATTCTTTCAAGGAAGCATTCATTTAATGTTGTATTAGGTTAATGGATAGGAAACTGAAATAAGTATGTGTCATTACACTAAACTGATAGTCAGCATAGGCTAACAAAACCGTTTTTCAGAAAGCTGGTGTGTCTAAATCTTTGACAATTAGAGCAAAACATTATTTTATGTGACCTAAGGCATCCTGGTTTTAAGTTGTACATAATTGGTTTTATGTATTTATTGCACAGTCATCTTTTTTCCTAATTTCTTTTACTGGAGGTAAGAATGCAGAATTACACTTCTGTAACTTGTGTTTAAATAATGCATTGAGAAGAGAAAACTGCCAGCCTGGTTCTTTTTATTATAAGTTGACTCTCCATATCTATTGTTAAATGTTTAAATCCTTCTTCCTCAAGGGGCCATGTATAATTGAAGGAGATGCTTTGCAGGCAAAATCCAGTATTGTTTTTACACGGGTTGGTAATATAATGAATGTTAGTAATTGCATTTGGCCTTACTGGAGCATTTTAAGGTATTATTTTACGGCTTGGTGGAATTAATTCTGATTGGTCAATTTGGCCATTAAGTGGTCTGCTGCATTTGCTTTTCAATGTTGTCTATTTTGTTTGTAAAGCACGTTGAATTGCCGTGTGCTGAAAGGTGCTATATAAATAGCCTTGCCTTGCTCTTTATCAACAGCATCCCAATGCTCAGGAAAATCTGGTTAAAGGACATGTAAATAACATTGGTTTCCATCCATCAAAAAACAATGCAGAATACTTTTTGAATTTTAATTTCAATATTTTTGGGGAGCACCAATTAAAATTGGATTCAAGATGGCTAAACTGTCCCAAGTAAAGACAAGATGTTCCAAGAACAATAAATAAGTGGAATAGAAGTAGAAGAAGTACAGAGAAGTCAGCAGAAGGAGACAGACAGGAAGGCTCTGGCAGTGTTTAAAGACTGGTTATCTACGACAGTTACAGTAAACCTCAGACAGTGCTGTCGTCAATTTCATTTACGTTGCTGTAACTGCAGTTTCAGCTGTTGCTATGCAGTACAATGAACTATTTTTCACCGAGCATCAAATGTATTTCAACTAGCTCAATTAAATTGGAAAAAAGGAAAACATTTCTAAGGTTGATAACTCCAATGCTTGACACATCTAACCAACAGGTAAACCGAATAAATACACAACTTTTTTTGTGGCACCCCTTTCGTGGTTCTGCAGTTATTCTGCAAATCTTCTATGACTGTGCGTTTTCAAAACTAAATCAATTTAAAATGAAGGCAGCTGCATCGATGAGGACTGTGAGGCTTATTTCTGTTTTGCACATAAGGCCACGCTGAATGGAATTGCAGCAGTGAAACAGAGTCATGAAAACCTGATTAGGTGCTGATGAGCGCTGTAAAACCCTCAGCTGTGCCCACTTCAGCATCAGCACAAGAATATAGAGGATGTTTAATAAATCACAACTTGGATTCATGCACTAATGCTATTTTGTGTTTATAATGTTGTGAATTGCTATCTCAGAAACAAGCAATGAAATTATTTTATGAAATATATTAAATGCACTTACCAACACTCACCTTGTAAATTATGAGCTGCTGCCAAATGGGTGAGAGTCCCATTTTGCATCAAAAGTGCTTTTTAGTTTATCTGCATGAATTATTCTCTATTAAAGAAAAATGAAATGCATTTTTCTCTGTTTCTTTTTAGAGGGGCAGTATTCAAAACCTTTGAAATAAAAAATTACCTATAATATAGATTTTTGTAATAAATGTATTGGAATTAAATATGATTTGAGTAAAGACCAAACACAATTAAGTGTTTGTGACCAATGGATCATGCATCTTTGGCAACATAACTGGTTACATCTATCTTAGCCCACATAACCCACGTAAAAAGGACTATTTTGTACACATTTAATACATTCACTGTGACAGTAGATTACACATTCATAGATTACATGATTATGCAATTTCTCAAAGTACATTTTTAAATAGGACAATAGGAAATGATAAACAACTGTAAAAACAACAACACTGACCATTGACTGGATACAGTGGTTTCAATGTCTAAAAAGAAAATCAATCGAGTTCTGAAGACGTGGGCTGAGAGTATATTGTATCTAGTCTTATGGGAAGGGGAGCAGAATCTGAATGTCTTGTTGAACAAAATGTTCCTGATTTAGGCAACCCACTAACAAATAATAGCAGATACCTAAATGTACGTAATGTAAGGTAACACAGGTACATTCCTCCTTTGCTCAAGTCGTATTGCAACAGCCAATAGGTGGTGCTGCAACTGGAACATAATCACTGAAACGATTCATGGTATCCATCATCCATCAGCTCAAGCTCTTAAAGGAGAAGCAAATATACCCCCAACCTGCATTATTTCTATTTGCCAGCAGGCTCTAGCTCACTAAATCAGTCTGATTGCATAGAACTCTATGAGAAAATACTCTACTGCTCACTTAATTTTCTACACAAGTAAATATTTTCCTAACAACCTTTTGGTTTTATTCATTGGTTTCACGTCTTCCTCAATACAGCATGATGTTCTTTTTGTAAATTATAGTACAATTTAGAATAAAATAGAATAAGTTAGGGTATGATTCAGGACGGGGCAACCTAATGATTAATCAGAAGTACTTTATTTACCCCAAACTGGGACATTTTTGAATGGTCACTACCATGGCGTGTTTTGTCTCTGTGTTTCTATATTACACATTTAACACTAACACCTACAAATAAATGTGTCACCTTTAGTTGTATTTAACTTTGGCTTTGCATTTCACAGCTGGTTCCAAAAAAACAAAATGGCAACAGCCCAAAAACGCTGTAACAGCTCTCAAGGCTCCAGAACAGTGACGTCAAAGTTACTATTTCTACATCCTCTATACATTATAAGTGTTGTAAACATTAAATTGAAGACTCTACCATCCCAGATACAAATAATACTTTTTGAACGTAGTCACAGCAAGATATCATAACTGTGCTGTAACATGGTTCATTTCCCTTAATGGGGTTAAGTGCAGTTTCTGTTGGCTGGATTGTCATAAATACTAACCCGAATAATAATCCACAACCGATCACAGTAAATTAAGTCTTCCCAGTTCCCATCCTCCATGAACAGCAATGATAATTTAGTGAGACTACACAAGACAACTTTTGAATGTGCAGTGATGTGACTATGTTATCCTACAAGGACCTTCTGTTGCGTAAAACCTTTTCCTAACCTGTTACATAAGTTAGGAATATGTGTAACCCGCTGAGGCAATGGGTTTTATTCTTGCTTAACAAGGGTTCCTTTCAGTAGACCTAATCTGACTTTATAAGACCTCCTCTTCTCTCTTATCTTGCTGTCTCTTCCCTTTTTTATCTCTCAGGGGGCTTGTAAAGCTTTGAGCCCAATTTCATACACTCTGTTTCCTCTTTTTATTACCCTTGCTTTCACTTCTACACTCTCTCTCCCTCACTACGCTCCCTCCTCCCCTCCATCACACAACTTGGCCTGGTGGTAATAACCCGGAATGTCGCCCACAAATCATCTTCTTCGCTCCAAAGGTCCACTGCATGATGCACACTGACCTTACGCTCAGGAGCAAATAGTAGAAAATGAGAAACCTAGTGGCTGGAAATTGCTCTGTCTTGTAACTTGCGTAGCATGATGGTGTGTCAGTGCAGTGTGAAGAGAGGTGTTGGAATCTGAAGCCTTTTGAGAAGAAATAGTTTGACTTTGAACAATTTTAAAATGTTCACAATTGTTCATCATTTGTACTGACAGTAAATGCTTTTGAACACATCACATTTTTGCTGTGTGGAAAACGTTTCTACTACGACTCAGGGTGTAATATGTATTTAGATCCAAGTTGCAAGAATATCTGTCTTTGTGCAAGCAAAACACGTTTGTTTGGCTTTGCTGTAAACATATTCACCAGCTGCTCTTCTGTTGTATTTCTGACAAAGTAGTGCCTTAATGACTGTTTGCTGTCAAATTTAAACACATTTGTTGTTGCCATAGGTGTTTCCTAATCTAGGATTACAACTTTTTTTTTTTACCAAGATATGTAATGTTCATAAGAGGTCAAACAAATCTGTTTTCAATCACATTTTGAGTTATAAATTGTGCTTTATACATTGTGCTTTCCATTCATACTGTCATCTTCTGGACCAAGGTTAATCAACGCATAAAACAACTATTACCTGCTGTCCTAAGCACAAAGAGACAGCTTTTAACCTTAGATATGCATATGCCTTTTGGCACAGTGTAGTTTACAGAGGCCATATTACTTCTTTGGGGATTTTTTCTTTCCTGTAGTGTGATATATAGGTTTTTAGCATGGAAATGGTCTACAAAGGCTGAAAGAGTTCCCTCCAGAGGAAGTTTCTCTGGAGTGACAATTCAAATCTGATTTACCATGTGACCATCTGTCTTAAATTTGCTTTAGAGGGCAGAGACTACAGCTATATGTCTCTTCCATGTAAACAACTAATTGGGGTGATTGATAATTACTTTTTTTTTTTAAATGTTAATGATTGTTAACATTTAATCAAATGTACTAAACAAATGGACTATTTCCAGAAAGTATATTTGTGAGCAGCTTACATTTTACTTTAAAACAATTATTTAGTGAAGTATGACATGACAGGCGAGTCTAGACAAATGAAAGTATAATACACTGGTTGACATGACACGAACAAGATATGGCAAAACAAACAAAAAATGTCAGATCCTAAGGTGAGTATATATATCAAATTGTGACATTTTTTCTATATGTTTGTGTGGGCACATGTCTAGGGGGTTGACATTTTTAGTAAGTACTAAATATATAGAGAGTGTCTAATGCATTGTCGATTTTCTTTTTATGGGATTTGTTGTCAATAAGAACCTTTAATATAGGTACTAAAAAAACACCTCCACTCAGGTTTCATTAAAGCAAGAGCTCTGGAGACATTTCAACTATAAATATCGCCATTTTCTAATAAACAGCAGATCTTTCGAACGTCAATCTTTGGACACTTACATGTTTTACAAGCCTGAAATGTCACTTTGATCAAGAGCACAAGAGCGGTTCTGTAAAGGCAGTAACTGTTGCTCCTTATGATGCAGCGAAGTGCAAGACTTCTGATGGACCCACCTCTGCCCAATACACAAACAAGCATGGAAACACATCCTGTTATTGGAGACGATACCTCATTCATTACCATGGACTTTGCAACTCAGTCACATCGAGAAAAAAAAGTAAGCGCTAGTGTGCAGGACTGAATTAACCCTGTGTGGATGGTTGTGACAACAGGAATGTTTGATCACCGGTGAACCCCCAGAGAAAAGTCCATCCAGACCATAGATGTATAAAGAGAACTGGATACAGTGTTGGAGGCGAGAACCCGTTTATTCCTATAAAAGATGCTTAGTGATATATGAAGACAAAATGGCCTGACTCTCAAAAGCAAAAGTACCTTTTTTGTCTGTTTTCTGTATTGTCAGATTTAGCTTTACTTGTCACCTTATAGGCCTAAATATCCTCTTAAAACCCCTTTAAAATAAGCATTTTTACTGAGTTACGTTTTTTTACCAACTTCAATCGTAATCATAACTACGAACATAACATGCATTTCTCAAAATGTTAACCCCTTTAAATTCCACTTATTTTAAATGATGCCACTGTTACTTTTTATGAAAAGAAAAGATATGTACCAATTTTCGGTTTTTAAAGAGGAGTGTACTGTCACGTTCATATTTGTATTTTTTGCCTGTGCTGCAGCACTTCTCTTCACCCTCTGTCAGACACCAGATGCCTGTCTGCTCTGATTGATTGGATGGCAGGCTCTGTTGTGATTGGTCAACCCCTAAGCGTATACAATGTGTTGAAGCGCGAGTCAATAGAAGTGTGAGTGTTACATAGTGATGTCACTTTTTGACAGAAAAAAAAAAGGAGTAACAAACACCTATAACACACTACAGGATAAGGAAAACCCCCAAAAGCTTAATATGGCCTATTTAAGATTATATGAAGCGACTGCAGTCTCCACCATTTGCCAGGCTGATGACGACAAAGCTTTAGGACGCTGCTTGACCAAGCTATATTGCCAGACATGACATTCTGAATATATGCCGATTCACTATTTGGTTAAAAGACTTCAAATAATTCAATCCCTTTGCCCCTTGCGTTTTACTTTGTTCGCAGATTACATGATACCAAAAGTGGAGTTAGACACACACTAAAGGCATTTGCACAATGCACACATTCAGTATTACATGTTAAATATGCCCTTCATTTGATTGTTAGATTTGTTCTGGACCTAGTTGCTGTAGCCCATGTTTATCAGTTAGTAATCACTGTTGTTTGGGTTTATGCATAAGTGCTGGTTGTTTCTTTGTCAACTGCAATAGTACAACAATAAATCAAGCTGAGCACAGGAAATTTCAGCCACAGCAGATATTGTCTTGTTGGCTTACAGTAATAAGGCTCTTGTCTGAATTAGCTTTCCCCAAATCTCATCAAAAACACAGTTGGCAGTGACACAGCACAGAAGAGGTTGGCAAAGCAGCCAATCAGAAACCATCAATCTCCTTACAGCAAGTCATCAGTTAAATGGAAACCCCATTCTTCTGACATTGCATATTCAGAGTGTGGCACCAGATAAAAAGAACTCCAGTGTCCTTCATACAGTGTCCAAATTCCAACCTCAGTTCATCTCAATAACTGCAATTTTCAGGTAAGTTAGTCTTCCCTGCCCCATGCTGCTGCATACCTTCATCTTGATTAGTTTTGATTTAGAAAACATTCACCCTGCTGTTATTCCCTGACAGATGTTTATTTTCCCAGTTGCTTCAAAAAATGGTCAGACTTCCTAGGGGAAATCATTCTGCAGTGAATTCCCAGGTTGAGTCTGTTTGCTAAACTACTACTTCAAATTACTTTAATTGAACTTTACCAAACTAGTTGATTCATCAAATTTGACAGCATGTCCTTCAATAAAAGGCTAAAACAAATTAGCTGGTGGGAGTTAGTGTCTAGCAATGTCTGGTATTTTAACCCTCATATACCCTAAGCCAGGGAGTCCAAACTCCTTTCGCCATATTTAATAATGTGAATATGCCCAATAGTCCCTTCTGACATTTTTGTAAACAGAAAATAACATACAAATACCCTGTTATTTAACAGTTTTAACTTTTATAATTATATTCATTTTTCAAATGATAATGTTACTAAACATAAGCCACTTAGGCAGGCATGACAATTATGCCTTTCATTCATATCTGAAGAGTCAGATCACATTGAACAATTATGGAATACTTTAAACTTTGTAGTGGGTTTGACCTGTTTTTAATAAACTGCGATGCCATCGGCCTGTGACCTTCAGAGTTCAATGGATCGGTTCGCGGGCCGAGTGTGAAGCGGCTGGGATGAGGATCAGCACCTCCAAATCTGAGGCCATGGTTCTCAGCAGGAAACCGATGGACTGTCCACTCCAGGAAGGGAATGAGGCCTTACCTCAAGTGAAGGAGTTCAAGTATCTTGGGGTCTTGTTCTCGAGTGACGGAACAATGGAGATGTGCCGGCGAATTGGAGCAGTGGGAGCGGATACAAGCGGCCAACATGGGATTTCTCTGCAGGGTGGCTGGCATCTCCCTTAGGGATAAGGTGAGAAGTTCAGTCATCCGGGAGGGATTCGGAGTATAACCGCTGCTCCTTCGCGTTGAAAGGAGCCAGTTGAGGTGGTTCGGGCACCTAGTAAGGATGCCACCCGGGCGCCTCCTTAGGGAGGTGTTCCAGGCACTTCCAGCTGGGAAGTCAGAGTCAGAGCTGGTTGATGTGGCCAGGGAAAGAGAAGTTTGGGGCTGGAGCTGTTACTTTGCGACCCTGACGGATAAGCGGGAGAAGATGGATGGATGGATGGATGGGGTGCCAGTCAGAATCAGGGCTGACAAATAATAATCTACAGTTCAGTCAGCTTTAGCAAAGAGTCTGGTTGGTTACGACCCCAACATAAATTATACCCAGTTGGCCCACAAACAAAGGAAACTCAACAGTGTCTCAAAACAAAAGAAACCAGGGATACCAAAACAAAAATACAGCGTCTTTAACAGGAAAGGCAAATACAAACACCACCTGCTTAAATTGCTGTTGCTACACTTGTCAATTCCCCATATTAAATCTGACTGCAGGCCGTAATTGGCCCCAGGGCCGGACTTTGGACATGCAACATTCTACCGCTAGACCAATAGAAGATTCAAAGGCTTTATTGTCATATGCAGAGTAGCTACAGATTTAAACAATTTTAAGATTGTGCCCCGCCTGGGAATCGAACCCAGGTCACAAGAATGGGAAATCTTGTATGATACCACTACACAAGCGATGTTTGTACCATGCTTGCAAGGTTTTTGAAATGAGTTTACCTTTGCTCTTGCCTTTTTTTCCTAAATGCAACCCAATGTTTCTGTCAACAAACACAATTGGTGAAATTGTGATAAATACATTTCACCTACTTACGTACTGTTTTTGTGCTTCTTCAAAATGCTTTTTCCTTATTCCCCAAAAGAATCTCCTGGACGTCATGAGTCAACTCACATTGCAATGACCTGCTGAATAGATAAAGAAGGCTACTCAAAAGAGAAAAGCAAGCTGAGACGGAGACAAAGAGGTTGAAGGTGAAGGCCAATGACATTGAGGACAGGCACATTGATCAAAAATCAATTCTAGAGATTAATTATATGCATAGATAAGAATGTCTTTGAAGCAAAATAAGGGATGGCAGAAAAGAGGCAGAGAAAGTAACAAATAATTAACTGTACTGTTCCATATACTAATTATGTCCAAATGACAATATTACACACATAACAGTCAAGAAATCCACATAATATAAGAACATTGCCACCACAATTTCTTCTGTACTCGTGTCTGCCCGGAACATGAATCACCATGCTGTACTGTCTACTCTTTTAAATACATCTGAGTAACATTTTGAATACGTTGGTGAATCATACAGTGGTATCAAAGGAGTCTGGATGGTGCTGCTTTAAGTGCTGAACAAGTCTTATTGGGCTGCCAGTGACTGCTGAACCTCCATCAGTTCAAATGGACACTACTTTCTTCTGACCCATTCATCCCTCGCTGAGCAAATGCTCATTAGCTAAATGCATGATCCATGTCTTTGTGTGCTGATGGAAGTTTGTCAGGCCTTGTAAGTCCACTGGAGAAATAAACAGCCTCTATTATCTGATGTATTGCATATCTGACAATTGTGATAGGGTTTTCTGTAAGTTGTAAATAGGGAAGTATCGAGCTGATAAAGGTGTAATACTTGGAATCTTCAAGATCTAAGTAGTACATTGACTAGAAAAAAGTCTTGGAAATTGTTTGAAACTGAAGTGGTGGTGTGGAGAGAAAAAACTGACATATTTACCAAAAAAAATACTTGACAATATCTAGATCTTGAGAAAAAAAGCGTCAGTCATATTGGAAAAAAAACTATTGGAATTGTATGATGCCAGCAGTGGATGATCCTGAGCCTTAATATGTGACTTCAATCTCAAAGACTTTCTAAGTGTTCCTCTCAAATGTCTTTAAGCGATCGACGTTTTTTCACAGAGTATTCCCCACCTTGCCTGGTTTCATAATATGCAGTATGTCTCTCTTTTCCTACAAAAACCCAATATATCTATTTTTATGACTTTTCCATGAAACAAAATTGTACCTTCTTGAAAAGTTTTCAAATTGTTTACTTAATAACCTCTCATAATTATTACCTCAGCCAAACTGAAATAAAAAAGAAAAGTGTTGCTTTTCTCATTAGTCACATAACTAGAAGATGTTGTTTACATTCACTTCCACAAATGTGATGGCTCATATGTTACGGCTCATTGGCGATGTTATGCACACCATGATTGGATAATTGAACATTTATGGGCCAGTGAAAGTGAAGTCAGAGCTAAATGGCTACAAGTGCCCTTGCATAAATTAAAATTAATATTCTTGTCACTATTCAGTTGATTATGAAAGATGCTCTCCAGCAGTACTCCCACATAATGTTGCACTTTGTCCGAGCCCTGAGGGACACCAGAGTATGCATTTATTGTATCTAAGCTGTGGTTGATCATGGATAAAATAACTGTTTACTAATTAAGTAATAGCTGAACCAACAAAGAATTATGCCACACAGGCCGACCCAGTGATGTGGTCTGTTCAGAAATATTACTTTGATCCTCAATATCAAATGCAGGCTTAAGGTTACAACCCCAACATTCTACCAAAGAATGTATGCAATTATAAATCTGTAAAAACTTTCAATTACAATCTTTAAAGACCTTGTTTACAATATGTTGTTATAAGGGGTATTGAGTGGTGCAGCGATGACGTACTTTTGTAGGGAGACCTGGTTAAGGCTATAAACAAACTACATCACAGTTGCATGGCTATGCATCATCTCCAGTAATCTAAAACATAACATGAGTGGTGTGTTTATTCATTTTTGAAATCAATTTCTTTCCTTTATTATTATTATCTTTCTATTTTTAACTGCTTATGTGTTTAATCTGCCATTTTCTTTCTATTCTTCGAAATTACAATGATAATGTTTTGTTAATATCCTATGTTTAGTATAATTCAAATCTCAACCACATCAATGTTGCAATTCATGGAGAACTATGTTTTTATGCAAACGTTTGTATTATACAATGTGCAGCTTTAAATGAACAACTTGAAGTGTGCAAACAAAACATTTTCTTTTTGGTTTTGGCAAGAGACTTAGCAAGTTAACTGTACACTTGGTTTGTTACGTATAAATAACAAAACCTTACTTCATATTCAAGGTGACATTTCATTAAGCATTCGGACACCCAGTACCACAATATACAGCCTTAGCTAAGTGCAGTGTATTAGTTGTGACCTTTCTGGATGCACTAACAAGGCGGCCAGGCAGCAGTGAGTTGTCAGCAATGCAGTGCTGAAGCCTAATCACCCGTAATACCCTTAGCAAAACAGAAAAAGCGGGAATCTGCAAAAATAATTAACATGCCTGATTACACTCGGGCTTTAGTGAGACTCTTTGAATGGATGAGTGGGGTTCAAACCTCTGTGTCAGCACACATCTGCTCTGCTGAAGTGTCCTTGAGCAAATATGCCAAAGCAACACTCCAGCGGGAGCTGTTTTTCCCTACAGTGGGAACCAGGGTTTTATTGGATATCCCATTAAATGTGATCGTTTAGAACTTTGAACAACTAGGAACTTCACATAGAGAAAGAGGCAAAGCAAGTGAAACAGAAATTGACTGAGGCGTATGAACTAACCAGCCAGCATTAGTATTGACCTTTCCCAATGGCTGGGCTAAGCAAGAACTGGTAGAACTCCGCTAAATGCTAGCGTGTCACAACCTATCTATTCAAATCTTTAATTCAACCTTTCCTGTGCACCAATGTGCTCCACCTGTAACAAGCAATATCCTTATAGTGTGAAAAGGCTAACATACCAACAATGTTTAGTGTGGGAGAAAATGTGTTTGTGTACGTAAGTGATTGTGTGTGTGTGTGTGTGTGTGTGTGTGTGTGTGTGTGTGTGTGTGTGTGTGTATGTGTGTGTGTGTGTGTGTGTGTGTGTGTGTGTGTGTGTGTGTGTGTGTGTGTGTGTGTGTGTGTGTGTGTGTGCGTATGTGATTGTGTGTGTGTGTGTGTGTGTGTGTGTGTGTGTGTGTGTGTGTGTGTGTGTGTGTGTGTGTGTGTGTGTGTGTGTGCGTATGTGATTGTGTGTGTGTGTGTGTGTGTGTGTTTGTGTGTGTGTGTGTGTGTGTGTGTGTGTGTGTGTGTGTGTGTGTGTGTGTGTGTGTGTGTGTGTGTGTGTGTGTGTGTGTGTCTGTGTGTCTGTGTGTGTCTGTGTGTCTGTGTGTGTGTGTGTGTGTGTGTGTGTGTGTGTGTGTGTGTGTGTGTGTTTTTCACCGCTGATAGTGTAATGTGCTCCGACACAAAAAGGGGAAGTTTGTGATATAATAGCTTCAAATAAGTGTGGCTATTTGGAAAAACTAGCTTGTAGTCATCGTACAATGTATGTTTATTTGAGGCTCTTTTATTTCAGGGCCAAAGAATATAACCTCAAAATGAAAAAAACAAAACTGAATCAAATTCCACATGAGCAAAAAAGAACACACTGGTAGCTTTAGCTTATCTTAGCCTTTTGATCCTGTCGCCCACTAAGGCATGTTATCCATTGTGCTTCAGCACCAGCTGTATTCATAAGAAGAAAATAAAAATCTCTCCAAAACAACAAACTCTACTGATCGTTGAGATTCCAGTCACTTGTCAAGGCTGTGATGGCACTGCTGACTTTGTTCCAATAAAGTGTAGGTAGGCTATTTTTAAGCTGGACTTGGTGCAAAAGGGGCACCCACAGTTAAAGGAAGCAAAAACTGTCAATGTATAGATATTTATGATAAGAATACACACTATGAAAACTATACAACTCTAAACTATTGGAATGGAATGCAGGCCATCACTTCAAAGGACAGAAAGACTGTGGGACCCCTGGAGAAGGCAAATAAGCTGAACACCTTTTTCAATAGGTTAAGCTCTCCCAGCCACTTCACACCTCATTTGCACCATACAGCCTACTGCTTTCAATGCCTTTGTCACAATCAAACCCTGCTGAGTACTCCGGTCCCTACCACCTCACCTTTGGAGTGGCTTTCCACCACTGAGACATCCAGCCACCTCCCCCACTTTAAATTAAGTATACAGGCCAGAATTGGAGACAGCACCGCTGGTGTAGTGGTATCATACAAGATTCCCATTCTTGTGACCTGGGTTCGATTCCCGGGCGGTGCATATATTTATCCACCTTATGTTCTGGTGCCTTATAAACATATTGCAGCATTGAGTGACACAAAGATCAAGTTTTAACAATAATAATATATGTATTGAAGTAAATGTACGTCGTGTAAAGAATAAGCACAAGTAGGCCTAGGACTGGCCCGTAACAACACAACAACATACAACCCAATTAATACAATGCCTAATTCAAGTTGGAAAAGTGGTGCTCTACCTTAGTGGGCACTGAGAAGAGGAAGCTAGTCTCTCATAGTCCGGACAGTAGGAGCTGAGTGCAAGCCGTAAGCAGGCCGCAAGGTGGTCATCAGTCATGGTG